>NW_027222621.1:0-51000 GCF_030179895.1 Drosophila kikkawai
TCGGAAAGCTGTTCTGAATTGGGTTTTCTACGCTTAACAAAGCTGCATACTTCGTTTAGGGCTTTTTTTCATTTCATTTTTTCTCAATTTTTGAGAATTTTAATGATGGTACCCCTTATCAAATTTTGAGAAAATGGCTCAAAAAATTGTTTCCTTCGGATATGGCTAAATCGATTCTCCTGTTAATGCTGATCAAGAATATATATGATTTATGGGGTCGGAAATGACACCTTCTGCCAGAAAAAGTATTATTTTATATTTTAAAATCAAATTTTGGAGGTCAAAATATTTTTGAAAATTCATAACTCGGGCAAAAGTGCATGAAATTAAATTCGGAAAGCTGTTCTGAATTGGGCTTTCTACGCTTAACAAAGCTGCATACTACGTTTAGGGCTTTTTTCATTTCATTTTTTCTCAATTTTTGCGAATTTTAATGATGGTACGTACCCCTTATCAAATTTTGAGAAAATGGCTCAAAAAATTGTTTCCTTCGGATATGGCTAAATCGATTCTCCTGTTAATGCTGATCAAGAATATATATGATTTATGGGGTCGGAAATGACTCCTTCTGCCAGAAAAAGTATTATTTTATATTTTAAAATCAAATTTTGGAGGACAAAATATTTTTGAAAATTCATAACTCGGCCAAAAGTGCATGAAATTCAATTCGGAAAGCTGTTCTGAATTGGGTTTTCTACGCTTAACAAAGCTGCATACTACGTTTAGGGCTTTTTTCATTTCATTTTTTCTCAATTTTTGAGAATTTTAATGATGGTACGTACCCCTTATCAAATTTTGAGAAAATGGCTCAAAAAATTGTTTCCTTCGGATATGGCTAAATCGATTCTCCTGTTAATTTTGATCAAGGATATATATGATTTATGGGGTCAAAAATGAAAATGGCTCAAAAAATTGTTTCCTTCGGATATGGCTAAATCGATTCTCCTGTTAATGCTGATCAAGAATATATATGATTTATGGGGTCGGAAATGACTCCTTCTGCCAGAAAAAGTATTATTTTATATTTTAAAATCAAATTTTGGAGGACAAAATATTTTTGAAAATTCATAACTCGGCCAAAAGTGCATGAAATTCAATTCGGAAAGCTGTTCTGAATTGGGTTATCTACGCTTAACAAAGCTGCATACTACGTTTAGGGCTTTTTTCATTTCATTTTTTCTCAATTTTTGAGAATTTTAATGATGGTACGTACCCCTTATCAAATTTTGAGAAAATGGCTCAAAAAATTGTTTCCTTCGGATATGGCTAAATCGATTCTCCTGTTAATGCTGATCAAGAATATATATGATTTATGGGGTCGGAAATGACTCCTTCTGCCAGAAAAAGTATTATTTTATATTTTAAAATCAAATTTTGGAGGACAAAATATTTTTGAAAATTCATAACTCGGGCAAAAGTGCATGAAATTCAATTCGGAAAGCTGTTCTGAATTGGGTTTTCTACGCTTAACAAAGCTGCATACTACGTTTAGGGCTTTTTTCATTTCATTTTTTCTCAATTTTTGCGAATTTTAATGATGGTACGTACCCCTTATACTGGCATGACACTGCCGCATTAATTATGAATGAAGTCATTAAAGATTTGACAGCGCTATAGAGTTTTACACAAGTGCGAGCAAGACGACTATATGGCGCTCTAATGCATTAGAATAATGCATTAGCTACTTCATTGCCGCGATAATCGATAGATCTACATATTATATACTAGATACTCGATAACAAAATACGGGTTTAATGAAGAAAATTGTAATTGAAAAATGTATTAGCCAGTTCATTGACAGCATGGTCTCACAATGAGAATTTTATTTTTATATCATTTCGCTTGTTTTTTGAACTGAAAATATATTAGAAAAATAGCAAAAATAATATGTTTTGCCGTAGCAAGGTTCTTGCGCTGTAAAATTAATTAAAATTATTTTTTTTGTAATAATTAAAAAAAATTTAAGCATTATAGGTTAACAACATAAATTTAAAGGATTCTGCATTTATTTATGCAATAATACTTCGACGAGGAATTCAGAAATTCATAATAATACGCCACGAATGGCGGCCGTTTTTTTTGTTTACCTTTTACGGTCGGTGTGACCGTTGTCGTATTACCAAAATAATCCAAGCAAAATTCAAGCAAAATTACATAAAATTACACATATAGTTGACTCTTTCAAGGTTCTAATGAAGTAGCTAATTAATGAAAACTGCATTACTGTATCATATGGGCATTATCAAATTTTGAGAAAATGGCTCAAAAAATTGTTTCCTTCGGATATGGCTAAATCGATTCTCCTGTTAATGCTGATCAAGAATATATATGATTTATGGGGTCGGAAATGACTCCTTCTGCCAGAAAAAGTATTATTTTATATTTTAAAATCAAATTTTGGAGGACAAAATATTTTTGAAAATTCATAACTCGGCCAAAAGTGCATGAAATTCAATTCGGAAAGCTGTTCTGAATTGGGTTTTCTACGCTTAACAAAGCTGCATACTACGTTTAGGGCTTTTTTCATTTCATTTTTTCTCAATTTTTGAGAATTTTAATGATGGTACGTACCCCTTATCAAATTTTGAGAAAATGGCTCAAAAAATTGTTTCCTTCGGATATGGCTAAATCGATTCTCCTGTTAATTTTGATCAAGGATATATATGATTTATGGGGTCAAAAATGAAAATGGCTCAAAAAATTGTTTCCTTCGGATATGGCTAAATCGATTCTCCTGTTAATGCTGATCAAGAATATATATGATTTATGGGGTCGGAAATGACTCCTTCTGCCAGAAAAAGTATTATTTTATATTTTAAAATCAAATTTTGGAGGACAAAATATTTTTGAAAATTCATAACTCGGCCAAAAGTGCATGAAATTCAATTCGGAAAGCTGTTCTGAATTGGGTTATCTACGCTTAACAAAGCTGCATACTACGTTTAGGGCTTTTTTCATTTCATTTTTTCTCAATTTTTGAGAATTTTAATGATGGTACGTACCCCTTATCAAATTTTGAGAAAATGGCTCAAAAAATTGTTTCCTTCGGATATGGCTAAATCGATTCTCCTGTTAATGCTGATCAAGAATATATATGATTTATGGGGTCGGAAATGACTCCTTCTGCCAGAAAAAGTATTATTTTATATTTTAAAATCAAATTTTGGAGGACAAAATATTTTTGAAAATTCATAACTCGGCCAAAAGTGCATGAAATTCAATTCGGAAAGCTGTTCTGAATTGGGTTTTCTACGCTTAACAAAGCTGCATACTACGTTTAGGGCTTTTTTCATTTCATTTTTTCTCAAATTTTTGAGAATTTTAATGATGGTACGTACCCCTTATCAAATTTTGAGAAAATGGCTCAAAAAATTGTTTCCTTCGGATATGGCTAAATCGATTCTCCTGTTAATGCTGATCAAGAATATATATGATTTATGGGGTCGGAAATGACTCCTTCAGCCAGAAAAAGTATTATTTTATATTTTGAAATCAAATTTTGGAGGACAATTCGGAAAGCTGTTCTGAATTGGGGTTTCTACGCTTAACAAAGCTACATACTACGTTTAGGGCTTTTTATCATTTCATTTTTTCTCAATTTTTGAGAATTTTAATGATGGTACCCCTTATCAAATTTTGAGAAAATGGCTCAAAAAATTGTTTCCTTCGGATATGGCTAAATCGATTCTCCTGTTAATGCTGATCAAAATTATATATATGATTTATGGGGTCGGAAATGACTCCTTCAGCCAGAAAAAGTATTATTTTATATTTTAAAATCAAATTTTGGAGGACAAAATATTTTTGAGAATTCATAACTCGGCCAAAAGTGCATGAAATTCAATTCGGAAAGCTGTTCTGAATTGGATTTCTACGCTTAACAAAGCTGCATACTACGTTTAGGGCTTTTTTCATTTCATTTTTTCTCAATTTTTGAGAATTTTAATGATGGTACGTACCCCTTATCAAATTTTGAGAATATGGCACAAAAAATTGTTTCCTTCGGATATGGCTAAATCGATTCTCCTGTTAATTTTGATCAAGGATATATATGATTTATGGGGTCGGAAATGACTCCTTCTGCCAGAAAAAGTATTATTTTATATTTTAAAATCAAATTTTGGAGGACAAAATATTTTTGAAAATTCATAACTCGGCCAAAAGTGCATGAAATTTAATTCGGAAAGCTGTTCTGAATTGGGTTTTCTACGCTTAACAAAGCTGCATACTACGTTTAGGGCTTTTTTCATTTCATTTTTTCTCAATTTTTGAGAATTTTAATGATGGTACGTACCCCTTATCAAATTTTGAGAAAATGGCTCAAAAAATTGTTTCCTTCGGATATGGCTAAATCGATTCTCCTGTTAATTTTGATCAAGGATATATATGATTTATGGGGTCAAAAATGAAAATGGCTCAAAAAATTGTTTCCTTCGGATATGGCTAAAGCGATTCTCCTGTTA
This sequence comes from Drosophila kikkawai, assembly GCF_030179895.1. Classification (NCBI taxonomy): domain Eukaryota; kingdom Metazoa; phylum Arthropoda; class Insecta; order Diptera; family Drosophilidae; genus Drosophila; species Drosophila kikkawai. The sequence continues at coordinate 4,464 of NW_027222621.1, forward strand.
ATGCTGATCAAGAATATATATGATTTATGGGGTCGGAAATGACTCCTTCTGCCAGAAAAAATATTATTTTATATTTTAAAATCAAATTTTGGAGGACAAAATATTTTTGAAAATTCATAACTCGGCCAAAAGTGCATGAAATTTAATTCGGAAAGCTGTTCTGAATTGGGTTTTCTACGCTTAACAAAGCTGCATACTACGTTTAGGGCTTTTTTCATTTCATTTTTTCTCAATTTTTGAGAATTTTAATGATGGTACGTACCCCTTATCAAATTTTGAGAAAATTTCTCAAAAAATTGTTTCCTTCGGATATGGCTAAATCGATTCTCCTGTTAATGCTGATCAAGAATATATATGATTTATGGGGTCGGAAATGACTCCTTCTGCCAGAAAAAGTATTATTTTATATTTTAAAATCAAATTTTGGAGGACAAAATATTTTTGAAAATTCATAACTCGGCCAAAAGTGCATGAAATTCAATTCGGAAAGCTGTTCTGAATTGGGTTTTCTACGCTTAACAAAGCTGCATACTACGTTTAGGGCTTTTTTCATTTCATTTTTTCTCAATTTTTGAGAATTTTAATGATGGTACGTACCCCTTATCAAATTTTGAGAAAATGGCTCAAAAAATTTTTTCCTTCGGATATGGCTAAATCGATTCTCCTGTTAATGCTGATCAAGAATATATATGATTTATGGGGTCGGAAATGACTCCTTCAGCCAGAAAAAGTATTATTTTATATTTTAAAATCAAATTTTGGAGGACAAAATATTTTTGAAAATTCATAACTCGGCCAAAAGTGCATGAAATTCAATTCGGAAAGCTGTTCTGAATTGGGTTTTCTACGCTTAACAAAGCTGCATACTACGTTTAGGGCTTTTTTCATTTCATTTTTTCTCAATTTTTGAGAATTTTAATGATGGTACGTACCCCTTATCAAATTTTGAGAAAATGGCTCAAAAAATTGTTTCCTTCGGATATGGCTAAATCGATTCTCCTGTTAATGCTGATCTAGAATATATATGATTTATGGGGTCGGAAATGACTCCTTCAGCCAGAAAAAGTATTATTTTATATTTTGAAATCAAATTTTGGAGGACAATTCGGAAAGCTGTTCTGAATTGGGGTTTCTACGCTTAACAAAGCTACATACTACGTTTAGGGCTTTTTTTCATTTCATTTTTTCTCAATTTTTGAGAATTTTAATGATGGTACCCCTTATCAAATTTTGAGAAAATGGCTCAAAAAATTGTTTCCTTCGGATATGGCTAAATCGATTCTCCTGTTAATGCTGATCAAAATTATATATATGATTTATGGGGTCGGAAATGACTCCTTCAGCCAGAAAAAGTATTATTTTATATTTTAAAATCAAATTTTGGAGGACAAAATATTTTTGAAAATTCATAACTCGGCCAAAAGTGCATGAAATTCAATTCGGAAAGCTGTTCTGAATTGGGTTTTCTACGCTTAACAAAGCTGCATACTACGTTTAGGGCTTTTTTCATTTCATTTTTTCTCAATTTTTGAGAATTTTAATGATGGTACGTACCCCTTATCAAATTTTGAGAAAATGGCTCAAAAAATTGTTTCCTTCGGATATGGCTAAATCGATTCTCCTGTTAATGCTGATCTAGAATATATATGATTTATGGGGTCGGAAATGACTCCTTCAGCCAGAAAAAGTATTATTTTATATTTTGAAATCAAATTTTGGAGGACAATTCGGAAAGCTGTTCTGAATTGGGGTTTCTACGCTTAACAAAGCTACATACTACGTTTAGGGCTTTTTTTCATTTCATTTTTTCTCAATTTTTGAGAATTTTAATGATGGTACCCCTTATCAAATTTTGAGAAAATGGCTCAAAAAATTGTTTCCTTCGGATATGGCTAAATCGATTCTCCTGTTAATGCTGATCAAAATTATATATATGATTTATGGGGTCAAAAATAAAAATGGCTCAAAAAATTGTTTCCTTCGGATATGGCTAAATCGATTCTCCTGTTAATTTTGATCAAGGATATATATGATTTATGGGGTCAAAAATGAAAATGGCTCAAAAAATTGTTTCCTTCGGATATGGCTAAATCGATTCTCCTGTTAATTTTGATCAAGGATTATATATGATTTATGGGGTCAAAAATGAAAATGGCTCAAAAATTGTTTCCTTCGGATATGGCTAAATCGATTCTCCTGTTAATGCTGATCAAGAATATATATGATTTATGGGGTCGGAAATGACTCCTTCTGCCAGAAAAAGTATTATTTTATATTTTAAAATCAAATTTTGGAGGACAAAATATTTTCGAAAATTCATAACTCGGCCGAAAGAGCATGAAATTCAATTCGGAAAGCTGTTCTGAATTGGGTTTTCTACGCTTAACAAAGCTGCATACTACGTTTAGGGCTTTTTTCAGTTCATTTTTTCTCAATTTTTGAGAATTTTAATGATGGTACGTACCCCTTATCAAATTTTGAGAAAATGGCTCAAAAAATTTTTTCCTTCGGATATGGCTAAATCGATTCTCCTGTTAATTTTGATCAAGGATATATATGATTTATGGGGTCAAAAATGAAAATGGCTCAAAAAATTGTTTCCTTCGGATATGGCTAAATCGATTCTCCTGTTAATGCTGATCAAGAATATATATGATTTATGGGGTCGGAAATGACTCCTTCTGCCAGAAAAAGTATTATTTTATATTTTAAAATCAAATTTTGGAGGACAAAATATTTTTGAAAATTCATAACTCGGCCAAAAGTGCATGAAATTCAATTCGGAAAGCTGTTCTGAATTGGGTTTTCTACGCTTAACAAAGCTGCATACTACGTTTAGGGCTTTTTTCATTTCATTTTTTCTCAATTTTTGAGAATTTTAATGATGGTACGTACCCCTTATCAAATTTTGAGAAAATGGCTCAAAAAATTGTTTCCTTCGGATATGGCTAAATCGATTCTCCTGTTAATTTTGATCAAGGATATATATGATTTATGGGGTCAAAAATGAAAATGGCTCAAAAAATTGTTTCCTTCGGATATGGCTAAATCGATTCTCCTGTTAATGCTGATCAAGAATATATATGATTTATGGGGTCGGAAATGACTCCTTCTGCCAGAAAAAGTATTATTTTATATTTTAAAATCAAATTTTGGAGGACAAAATATTTTTGAAAATTCATAACTCGGCCAAAAGTGCATGAAATTCAATTCGGAAAGCTGTTCTGAATTGGGTTATCTACGCTTAACAAAGCTGCATACTACGTTTAGGGCTTTTTTCATTTCATTTTTTCTCAATTTTTGAGAATTTTAATGATGGTACGTACCCCTTATCAAATTTTGAGAAAATGGCTCAAAAAATTGTTTCCTTCGGATATGGCTAAATCGATTCTCCTGTTAATGCTGATCAAGAATATATATGATTTATGGGGTCGGAAATGACTCCTTCTGCCAGAAAAAGTATTATTTTATATTTTAAAATCAAATTTTGGAGGACAAAATATTTTTGAAAATTCATAACTCGGCCAAAAGTGCATGAAATTCAATTCGGAAAGCTGTTCTGAATTGGGTTTTCTACGCTTAACAAAGCTGCATACTACGTTTAGGGCTTTTTTCATTTCATTTTTTCTCAATTTTTGAGAATTTTAATGATGGTACGTACCCCTTATCAAATTTTGAGAAAATGGCTCAAAAAATTGTTTCCTTCGGATATGGCTAAATCGATTCTCATGTTAATTTTGATCAAGGATATATATGATTTATGGGGTCGGAAATGACTCCTTCTGCCAGAAAAAGTATTATTTTATATTTTAAAATCAAATTTTGGAGGACAAAATATTTTTGAAAATTCATAACTCGGCCAAAAGTGCATGAAATTCAATTCGGAAAGCTGTTCTGAATTGGGTTATCTACGCTTAACAAAGCTGCATACTACGTTTAGGGCTTTTTTCATTTCATTTTTTCTCAATTTTTGAGAATTTTAATGATGGTACGTACCCCTTATCAAATTTTGAGAAAATGGCTCAAAAAATTGTTTCCTTCGGATATGGCTAAATCGATTCTCCTGTTAATGCTGATCAAGAATATATATGATTTATGGGGTCGGAAATGACTCCTTCTGCCAGAAAAAGTATTATTTTATATTTTAAAATCAAATTTTGGAGGACAAAATATTTTTGAAAATTCATAACTCGGGCAAAAGTGCATGAAATTCAATTCGGAAAGCTGTTCTGAATTGGGTTTTCTACGCTTAACAAAGCTGCATACTACGTTTAGGGCTTTTTTCATTTCATTTTTTCTCAATTTTTGCGAATTTTAATGATGGTACGTACCCCTTATCAAATTTTGAGAAAATGGCTCAAAAAATTGTTTCCTTCGGATATGGCTAAATCGATTCTCCTGTTAATGCTGATCAAGAATATATATGATTTATGGGGTCGGAAATGACTCCTTCTGCCAGAAAAAGTATTATTTTATATTTTAAAATCAAATTTTGGAGGACAAAATATTTTTGAAAATTCATAACTCGGCCAAAAGTGCATGAAATTCAATTCGGAAAGCTGTTCTGAATTGGGTTTTCTACGCTTAACAAATCTGCATACTACGTTTAGGGCTTTTTTCACTTCATTTTTTCTAAATTTTTGAGAATTTTAATGATGGTACGTACCCCTTATCAAATTTTGAGAAAATGGCTCAAAAAATTGTTTCCTTCGGATATGGCTAAATCGATTCTCCTGTTAATGCTGATCAAGAATATATATGATTTATGGGGTCGGAAATGACTCCTTCTGCCAGAAAAAGTATTATTTTATATTTTAAAATCAAATTTTGGAGGACAAAATATTTTTGAAAATTCATAACTCGGCCAAAAGTGCATGAAATTCAATTCGGAAAGCTGTTCTGAATTGGGTTTTCTACGCTTAACAAAGCTGCATACTACGTTTAGGGCTTTTTTCATTTCATTTTTTCTCAATTTTTGAGAATTTTAATGATGGTACGTACCCCTTATCAAATTTTGAGAAAATGGCTCAAAAAATTGTTTCCTTCGGATATGGCTAAATCGATTCTCATGTTAATTTTGATCAAGGATATATATGATTTATGGGGTCAAAAATGAAAATGGCTCAAAAAATTGTTTCCTTCGGATATGGCTAAATCGATTCTCCTGTTAATGCTGATCAAGAATATATATAATTTATGGGGTCGGAAATGACTCCTTCTGCCAGAAAAAGTATTATTTTATATTTTAAAATCAAATTTTGGAGGACAAAATATTTTTGAAAATTCATAACTCGGCCAAAAGTGCATGAAATTCAATTCGGAAAGCTGTTCTGAATTGGGTTATCTACGCTTAACAAAGCTGCATACTACGTTTAGGGCTTTTTTCATTTCATTTTTTCTCAATTTTTGCGAATTTTAATGATGGTACGTACCCCTTATCAAATTTTGAGAAAATGGCTCAAAAAATTGTTTCCTTCGGATATGGCTAAATCGATTCTCCTGTTAATGCTGATCTAGAATATATATGATTTATGGGGTCGGAAATGACTCCTTCAGCCAGAAAAAGTATTATTTTATATTTTGAAATCAAATTTTGGAGGACAATTCGGAAAGCTGTTCTGAATTGGGGTTTCTACGCTTAACAAAGCTACATACTACGTTTAGGGCTTTTTTTCATTTCATTTTTTCTCAATTTTTGAGAATTTTAATGATGGTACCCCTTATCAAATTTTGAGAAAATGGCTCAAAAAATTGTTTCCTTCGGATATGGCTAAATCGATTCTCCTGTTAATGCTGATCAAAATTATATATATGATTTATGGGGTCAAAAATAAAAATGGCTCAAAAAATTGTTTCCTTCGGATATGGCTAAATCGATTCTCCTGTTAATTTTGATCAAGGATATATATGATTTATGGGGTCAAAAATGAAAATGGCTCAAAAAATTGTTTCCTTCGGATATGGCTAAATCGATTCTCCTGTTAATTTTGATCAAGGATTATATATGATTTATGGGGTCAAAAATGAAAATGGCTCAAAAAATTGTTTCCTTCGGATATGGCTAAATCGATTCTCCTGTTAATGCTGATCAAGAATATATATGATTTATGGGGTCGGAAATGACTCCTTCTGCCAGAAAAAGTATTATTTTATATTTTAAAATCAAATTTTGGAGGACAAAATATTTTCGAAAATTCATAACTCGGCCGAAAGAGCATGAAATTCAATTCGGAAAGCTGTTCTGAATTGGGTTTTCTACGCTTAACAAAGCTGCATACTACGTTTAGGGCTTTTTTCAGTTCATTTTTTCTCAATTTTTGAGAATTTTAATGATGGTACGTACCCCTTATCAAATTTTGAGAAAATGGCTCAAAAAATTTTTTCCTTCGGATATGGCTAAATCGATTCTCCTGTTAATTTTGATCAAGGATATATATGATTTATGGGGTCAAAAATGAAAATGGCTCAAAAAATTGTTTCCTTCGGATATGGCTAAATCGATTCTCCTGTTAATGCTGATCAAGAATATATATGATTTATGGGGTCGGAAATGACTCCTTCTGCCAGAAAAAGTATTATTTTATATTTTAAAATCAAATTTTGGAGGACAAAATATTTTTGAAAATTCATAACTCGGCCAAAAGTGCATGAAATTCAATTCGGAAAGCTGTTCTGAATTGGGTTTTCTACGCTTAACAAAGCTGCATACTACGTTTAGGGCTTTTTTCATTTCATTTTTTCTCAATTTTTGAGAATTTTAATGATGGTACGTACCCCTTATCAAATTTTGAGAAAATGGCTCAAAAAATTGTTTCCTTCGGATATGGCTAAATCGATTCTCCTGTTAATTTTGATCAAGGATATATATGATTTATGGGGTCAAAAATGAAAATGGCTCAAAAAATTGTTTCCTTCGGATATGGCTAAATCGATTCTCCTGTTAATGCTGATCAAGAATATATATGATTTATGGGGTCGGAAATGACTCCTTCTGCCAGAAAAAGTATTATTTTATATTTTAAAATCAAATTTTGGAGGACAAAATATTTTTGAAAATTCATAACTCGGCCAAAAGTGCATGAAATTCAATTCGGAAAGCTGTTCTGAATTGGGTTATCTACGCTTAACAAAGCTGCATACTACGTTTAGGGCTTTTTTCATTTCATTTTTTCTCAATTTTTGAGAATTTTAATGATGGTACGTACCCCTTATCAAATTTTGAGAAAATGGCTCAAAAAATTGTTTCCTTCGGATATGGCTAAATCGATTCTCCTGTTAATGCTGATCAAGAATATATATGATTTATGGGGTCGGAAATGACTCCTTCTGCCAGAAAAAGTATTATTTTATATTTTAAAATCAAATTTTGGAGGACAAAATATTTTTGAAAATTCATAACTCGGCCAAAAGTGCATGAAATTCAATTCGGAAAGCTGTTCTGAATTGGGTTTTCTACGCTTAACAAAGCTGCATACTACGTTTAGGGCTTTTTTCATTTCATTTTTTCTCAATTTTTGAGAATTTTAATGATGGTACGTACCCCTTATCAAATTTTGAGAAAATGGCTCAAAAAATTGTTTCCTTCGGATATGGCTAAATCGATTCTCATGTTAATTTTGATCAAGGATATATATGATTTATGGGGTCGGAAATGACTCCTTCTGCCAGAAAAAGTATTATTTTATATTTTAAAATCAAATTTTGGAGGACAAAATATTTTTGAAAATTCATAACTCGGCCAAAAGTGCATGAAATTCAATTCGGAAAGCTGTTCTGAATTGGGTTATCTACGCTTAACAAAGCTGCATACTACGTTTAGGGCTTTTTTCATTTCATTTTTTCTCAATTTTTGAGAATTTTAATGATGGTACGTACCCCTTATCAAATTTTGAGAAAATGGCTCAAAAAATTGTTTCCTTCGGATATGGCTAAATCGATTCTCCTGTTAATGCTGATCAAGAATATATATGATTTATGGGGTCGGAAATGACTCCTTCTGCCAGAAAAAGTATTATTTTATATTTTAAAATCAAATTTTGGAGGACAAAATATTTTTGAAAATTCATAACTCGGGCAAAAGTGCATGAAATTCAATTCGGAAAGCTGTTCTGAATTGGGTTTTCTACGCTTAACAAAGCTGCATACTACGTTTAGGGCTTTTTTCATTTCATTTTTTCTCAATTTTTGCGAATTTTAATGATGGTACGTACCCCTTATCAAATTTTGAGAAAATGGCTCAAAAAATTGTTTCCTTCGGATATGGCTAAATCGATTCTCCTGTTAATGCTGATCAAGAATATATATGATTTATGGGGTCGGAAATGACTCCTTCTGCCAGAAAAAGTATTATTTTATATTTTAAAATCAAATTTTGGAGGACAAAATATTTTGAAAATTCATAACTCGGCCAAAAGTGCATGAAATTCAATTCGGAAAGCTGTTCTGAATTGGGTTTTCTACGCTTAACAAATCTGCATACTACGTTTAGGGCTTTTTTCACTTCATTTTTTCTAAATTTTTGAGAATTTTAATGATGGTACGTACCCCTTATCAAATTTTGAGAAAATGGCTCAAAAAATTGTTTCCTTCGGATATGGCTAAATCGATTCTCCTGTTAATGCTGATCAAGAATATATATGATTTATGGGGTCGGAAATGACTCCTTCTGCCAGAAAAAGTATTATTTTATATTTTAAAATCAAATTTTGGAGGACAAAATATTTTTGAAAATTCATAACTCGGCCAAAAGTGCATGAAATTCAATTCGGAAAGCTGTTCTGAATTGGGTTTTCTACGCTTAACAAAGCTGCATACTTCGTTTAGGGCTTTTTTTCATTTCATTTTTTCTCAATTTTTGCGAATTTTAATGATGGTACGTACCCCTTATCAAATTTTGAGAAAATGGCTCAAAAAATTGTTTCCTTCGGATATGGCTAAATCGATTCTCCTGTTAATGCTGATCAAGAATATATATGATTTATGGGGTCGGAAATGACTCCTTCTGCCAGAAAAAGTATTATTTTATATTTTAAAATCAAATTTTGGAGGACAAAATATTTTTGAAAATTCATAACTCGGCCAAAAGTGCATGAAATTCAATTCGGAAAGCTGTTCTGAATTGGGTTTTCTACGCTTAACAAAGCTGCATACTTCGTTTAGGGCTTTTTTTCATTTCATTTTTTCTCAATTTTTGCGAATTTTAATGATGGTACGTACCCCTTATCAAATTTTGAGAAAATGGCTCAAAAAATTGTTTCCTTCGGATATGGCTAAATCGATTCTCCTGTTAATGCTGATCAAGAATATATATGATTTATGGGGTCGGAAATGACTCCTTCTGCCAGAAAAAGTATTATTTTATATTTTAAAATCAAATTTTGGAGGACAAAATATTTTTGAAAATTCATAACTCGGCCAAAAGTGCATGAAATTCAATTCGGAAAGCTGTTCTGAATTGGGTTTTCTACGCTTAACAAAGCTGCATACTTCGTTTAGGGCTTTTTTTCATTTCATTTTTTCTCAATTTTTGCGAATTTTAATGATGGTACGTACCCCTTATCAAATTTTGAGAAAATGGCTCAAAAAATTGTTTCCTTCGGATATGGCTAAATCGATTCTCCTGTTAATGCTGATCAAGAATATATATGATTTATGGGGTCGGAAATGACTCCTTCTGCCAGAAAAAGTATTATTTTATATTTTAAAATCAAATTTTGGAGGACAAAATATTTTTGAAAATTCATAACTCGGCCAAAAGTGCATGAAATTCAATTCGGAAAGCTGTTCTGAATTGGGTTTTCTACGCTTAACAAAGCTGCATACTTCGTTTAGGGCTTTTTTTCATTTCATTTTTTCTCAATTTTTGCGAATTTTAATGATGGTACGTACCCCTTATCAAATTTTGAGAAAATGGCTCAAAAAATTGTTTCCTTCGGATATGGCTAAATCGATTCTCCTGTTAATGCTGATCAAGAATATATATGATTTATGGGGTCGGAAATGACTCCTTCTGCCAGAAAAAGTATTATTTTATATTTTAAAATCAAATTTTGGAGGACAAAATATTTTTGAAAATTCATAACTCGGCCAAAAGTGCATGAAATTCAATTCGGAAAGCTGTTCTGAATTGGGTTTTCTACGCTTAACAAAGCTGCATACTACGTTTAGGGCTTTTTTCATTTCATTTTTTCTCAATTTTTGAGAATTTTAATGATGGTACGTACCCCTTATCAAATTTTGAGAAAATGGCTCAAAAAATTGTTTCCTTCGGATATGGCTAAATCGATTCTCATGTTAATTTTGATCAAGGATATATATGATTTATGGGGTCAAAAATGAAAATGGCTCAAAAAATTGTTTCCTTCGGATATGGCTAAATCGATTCTCCTGTTAATGCTGATCAAGAATATATATAATTTATGGGGTCGGAAATGACTCCTTCTGCCAGAAAAAGTATTATTTTATATTTTAAAATCAAATTTTGGAGGACAAAATATTTTTGAAAATTCATAACTCGGCCAAAAGTGCATGAAATTCAATTCGGAAAGCTGTTCTGAATTGGGTTATCTACGCTTAACAAAACTGCATACTACGTTTAGGGCTTTTTTCATTTCATTTTTTCTCAATTTTTGAGAATTTTAATGATGGTACGTACCCCTTATCAAATTTTGAGAAAATGGCTCAAAAAATTGTTTCCTTCGGATATGGCTAAATCGATTCTCCTGTTAATGCTGATCAAGAATATATATGATTTATGGGGTCGGAAATGACTCCTTCTGCCAGAAAAAGTATTATTTTATATTTTAAAATCAAATTTTGGAGGACAAAATATTTTTGAAAATTCATAACTCGGGCAAAAGTGCATGAAATTCAATTCGGAAAGCTGTTCTGAATTGGGTTTTCTACGCTTAACAAAGCTGCATACTACGTTTAGGGCTTTTTTCATTTCATTTTTTCTCAATTTTTGCGAATTTTAATGATGGTACGTACCCCTTATACTGGCATGACACTGCCGCATTAATTATGAATGAAGTCATTAAAGATTTGACAGCGCTATAGAGTTTTACACAAGTGCGAGCAAGACGACTATATGGCGCTCTAATGCATTAGAATAATGCATTAGCTACTTCATTGCCGCGATAATCGATAGATCTACATATTATATACTAGATACTCGATAACAAAATACGGGTTTAATGAAGAAAATTGTAATTGAAAAATGTATTAGCCAGTTCATTGACAGCATGGTCTCACAATGAGAATTTTATTTTTATATCATTTCGCTTGTTTTTTGAACTGAAAATATATTAGAAAAATAGCAAAAATAATATGTTTGGCCGTAGCAAGGTTCTTGCGCTGTAAAATTAATTAAAATTATTTTTATTGTAATAATTAAAAAAAATTTAAGCATTATAGGTTAACAACATAAATTTAAAGGATTCTGCATTTATTTATGCAATAATACTTCGACGAGGAATTCAGAAATTCATAATAATACGCCGCGAATGGCGGCCGTTTTTTTTGTTTACCTTTTACGGTCGGTGTGACCGTTGTCGTATTACCAAAATAATCCAAGCAAAATTCAAGCAAAATTACATAAAATTACACATATAGTTGACTCTTTCAAGGTTCTAATGAAGTAGCTAATTAATGAAAACTGCATTACTGTATCATATGGGCATTATCAAATTTTGAGAAAATGGCTCAAAAAATTGTTTCCTTCGGATATGGCTAAATCGATTCTCCTGTTAATGCTGATCAAGAATATATATGATTTATGGGGTCGGAAATGACTCCTTCTGCCAGAAAAAGTATTATTTTATATTTTAAAATCAAATTTTGGAGGACAAAATATTTTTGAAAATTCATAACTCGGCCAAAAGTGCATGAAATTCAATTCGGAAAGCTGTTCTGAATTGGGTTTTCTACGCTTAACAAAGCTGCATACTACGTTTAGGGCTTTTTTCATTTCATTTTTTCTCAATTTTTGCGAATTTTAATGATGGTACGTACCCCTTATACTGGCATGACACTGCCGCATTAATTAGAGACTTCATTAAAGATTTGACAGCGCTATAGAGTTTTACACAAGTGCGAGCAAGACGACTATATGGCGCTCTAATGCATTAGAATAATGCATTAGCTACTTCATTGCCGCGATAATCGATAGATCTACATATTATATACTAGATACTCGATAACAAAATACGGGTTTAATGAAGAAAATTGTAATTGAAAAATGTATTAGCCAGTTCATTGACAGTATGGTCTCACAATGAGAATTTTATTTTTATATCATTTCGCTTGTTTTTTGAACTGAAAATATATTAGAAAAATAGCAAAAATAATATGTTTTGCCGTAGCAAGGTTCTTGCGCTGTAAAATTAATTAAAATTATTTTTTTTGTGTTCATAACTCTTTTTGAAAATTCATAACTCGGCCAAAAGTGCATGAAATTCAATTCGGAAAGCTGTTCTGAATTGGGTTATCTACGCTTAACAAAGCTGCATACTACGTTTAGGGCTTTTTTCATTTCATTTTTTCTCAATTTTTGAGAATTTTAATGATGGTACGTACCCCTTATCAAATTTTGAGAAAATGGCTCAAAAAATTGTTTCCTTCGGATATGGCTAAATCGATTCTCCTGTTAATGCTGATCAAGAATATATATGATTTATGGGGTCGGAAATGACTCCTTCTGCCAGAAAAAGTATTATTTTATATTTTAAAATCAAATTTTGGAGGACAAAATATTTTTGAAAATTCATAACTCGGCCAAAAGTGCATGAAATTCAATTCGGAAAGCTGTTCTGAATTGGGTTTTCTACGCTTAACAAAGCTGCATACTACGTTTAGGGCTTTTTTCATTTCATTTTTTCTCAATTTTTGCGAATTTTAATGATGGTACGTACCCCTTATCAAATTTTGAGAAAATGGATCAAAAAATTGTTTCCTTCGGATATGGCTAAATCGATTCTCCTGTTAATGCTGATCAAGAATATATATGATTTATGGGGTCGGAAATGACTCCTTCTGCCAGAAAAAGTATTATTTTATATTTTAAAATCAAATTTTGGAGGACAAAATATTTTTGAAAATTCATAACTCGGCCAAAAGTGCATGAAATTCAATTCGGAAAGCTGTTCTGAATTGGGTTTTCTACGCTTAACAAAGCTGCATACTACGTTTAGGGCTTTTTTCATTTCATTTTTTCTCAAATTTTTGAGAATTTTAATGATGGTACGTACCCCTTATCAAATTTTGAGAAAATGGCTCAAAAAATTGTTTCCTTCGGATATGGCTAAATCGATTCTCCTGTTAATGCTGATCAAGAATATATATGATTTATGGGGTCGGAAATGACTCCTTCAGCCAGAAAAAGTATTATTTTATATTTTGAAATCAAATTTTGGAGGACAATTCGGAAAGCTGTTCTGAATTGGGGTTTCTACGCTTAACAAAGCTACACAGAAAAAAAAATCCGGGATAAAGTCGCCAAAATCAATCCCAAGTGGGCATGATTTCGAGCTAAGGTCGGATTTTCTTAATATAAGAACGAACATACTTAATTTTTTCAATCTCGAAAATTCTTGATTCAATCCCGCTAACCTTAAAAATTTCAATCCCAATTTTTCTTAATTTAATCTCAAACATTCTTAAATTTTAATTTAAAAATTTTAATTTAAATTTAATTAAAAAAAAAAAAATTTAGTCCCCGAAATTCTTAATTATTTTAATCCCAAAAATCCTTTATTTAATCCCTCTAAAGTTCTTAGTGAGAAGTGAAAGAGAAGTTTTTATTTAAATCTGTAATTTTAAAGCTACAAATGGTTATTAAATTAATTATATTAATGTATAAATCTTATTAAAAGCCACTTAAAACTTACTTTTCCTAGTTCTCCCGGTCGGGACTCGAACCCATGTCTCAGAAATCACAGACCGTCCGCTTACCAACTGGGCCACTGAGTCAAATCAAAAGCTAATGTCGGGAACGCGAATACATACAGTTTCAAGGAAAGAGCAAAAATGTTATCTCTCTCTCTCTGAGCTAAAAATAGATTTGCTGCTCTCACCAAATTTTTAAGAATATTTAGGCTTAATTCAAGAATGTTTGGGCTTATTATGCCTCTATAATCCCAAAATGAGATTAATTCAAGAATTCTTACGCTCATTTTGTCATTTTAATCCCGAAACGCGATTGATTCAAGAATTTTTAGGCTTAATTTGTCATTTAATCCCGAAACGGGATTGATTCAAGAATTTTTAGGCTTAATTTGTCATTTAATCCCGAAACGGGATTAACTCGACTGTCTAACCCCGAATAGTACTTAAAAATTTTAATCCACCACATCGAAAAAATCAAGAAAAATATTCTTGATTTTTTCGTTCTACCATTTTTTCTGTGTACATACTACGTTTAGGGCTTTTTATCATTTCATTTTTTCTCAATTTTTGAGAATTTTAATGATGGTACCCCTTATCAAATTTTGAGAAAATGGCTCAAAAAATTGTTTCCTTCGGATATGGCTAAATCGATTCTCCTGTTAATGCTGATCAAAATTATATATATGATTTATGGGGTCGGAAATGACTCCTTCAGCCAGAAAAAGTATTATTTTATATTTTAAAATCAAATTTTGGAGGACAAAATATTTTTGAGAATTCATAACTCGGCCAAAAGTGCATGAAATTCAATTCGGAAAGCTGTTCTGAATTGGATTTCTACGCTTAACAAAGCTGCATACTACGTTTAGGGCTTTTTTCATTTCATTTTTTCTCAATTTTTGAGAATTTTAATGATGGTACGTACCCCTTATCAAATTTTGAGAATATGGCACAAAAAATTGTTTCCTTCGGATATGGCTAAATCGATTCTCCTGTTAATTTTGATCAAGGATATATATGATTTATGGGGTCGGAAATGACTCCTTCTGCCAGAAAAAGTATTATTTTATATTTTAAAATCAAATTTTGGAGGACAAAATATTTTTGAAAATTCATAACTCGGCCAAAAGTGCATGAAATTTAATTCGGAAAGCTGTTCTGAATTGGGTTTTCTACGCTTAACAAAGCTGCATACTACGTTTAGGGCTTTTTTCATTTCATTTTTTCTCAATTTTTGAGAATTTTAATGATGGTACGTACCCCTTATCAAATTTTGAGAAAATGGCTCAAAAAATTGTTTCCTTCGGATATGGCTAAATCGATTCTCCTGTTAATTTTGATCAAGGATATATATGATTTATGGGGTCAAAAATGAAAATGGCTCAAAAAATTGTTTCCTTCGGATATGGCTAAAGCGATTCTCCTGTTAATGCTGATCAAGAATATATATGATTTATGGGGTCGGAAATGACTCCTTCTGCCAGAAAAAGTATTATTTTATATTTTAAAATCAAATTTTGGAGGACAAAATATTTTTGAAAATTCATAACTCGGCCAAAAGTGCATGAAATTCAATTCGGAAAGCTGTTCTGAATTGGGTTTTCTACGCTTAACAAAGCTGCATACTACGTTTAGGGCTTTTTTCATTTCATTTTTTCTCAATTTTTGAGAATTTTAATGATGGTACGTACCCCTTATCAAATTTTGAGAAAATGGCTCAAAAAATTGTTTCCTTCGGATATGGCTAAATCGATTCTCCTGTTAATTTTGATCAAGGATATATATGATTTATGGGGTCAAAAATGAAAATGGCTCAAAAAATTGTTTCCTTCGGATATGGCTAAATCGATTCTCCTGTTAATGCTGATCAAGAATATATATGATTTATGGGGTCGGAAATGACTCCTTCTGCCAGAAAAAGTATTATTTTATATTTTAAAATCAAATTTTGGAGGACAAAATATTTTTGAAAATTCATAACTCGGCCAAAAGTGCATGAAATTTAATTCGGAAAGCTGTTCTGAATTGGGTTTTCTACGCTTAACAAAGCTGCATACTACGTTTAGGGCTTTTTTCATTTCATTTTTTCTCAATTTTTGAGAATTTTAATGATGGTACGTACCCCTTATCAAATTTTGAGAAAATGGCTCAAAAAATTGTTTCCTTCGGATATGGCTAAATCGATTCTCCTGTTAATTTTGATCAAGGATATATATGATTTATGGGGTCAAAAATGAAAATGGCTCAAAAAATTGTTTCCTTCGGATATGGCTAAAGCGATTCTCCTGTTAATGCTGATCAAGAATATATATGATTTATGGGGTCGGAAATGACTCCTTCTGCCAGAAAAAGTATTATTTTATATTTTAAAATCAAATTTTGGAGGACAAAATATTTTTGAAAATTCATAACTCGGCCAAAAGTGCATGAAATTCAATTCGGAAAGCTGTTCTGAATTGGGTTTTCTACGCTTAACAAAGCTGCATACTACGTTTAGGGCTTTTTTCATTTCATTTTTTCTCAATTTTTGAGAATTTTAATGATGGTACGTACCCCTTATCAAATTTTGAGAAAATGGCTCAAAAAATTGTTTCCTTCGGATATGGCTAAATCGATTCTCCTGTTAATTTTGATCAAGGATATATATGATTTATGGGGTCAAAAATGAAAATGGCTCAAAAAATTGTTTCCTTCGGATATGGCTAAATCGATTCTCCTGTTAATGCTGATCAAGAATATATATGATTTATGGGGTCGGAAATGACTCCTTCTGCCAGAAAAAGTATTATTTTATATTTTAAAATCAAATTTTGGAGGACAAAATATTTTTGAAAATTCATAACTCGGCCAAAAGTGCATGAAATTCAATTCGGAAAGCTGTTCTGAATTGGGTTTTCTACGCTTAACAAAGCTGCATACTACGTTTAGGGCTTTTTTCATTTCATTTTTTCTCAATTTTTGAGAATTTTAATGATGGTACGTACCCCTTATCAAATTTTGAGAAAATTTCTCAAAAAATTGTTTCCTTCGGATATGGCTAAATCGATTCTCCTGTTAATGCTGATCAAGAATATATATGATTTATGGGGTCGGAAATGACTCCTTCTGCCAGAAAAAGTATTATTTTATATTTTAAAATCAAATTTTGGAGGACAAAATATTTTTGAAAATTCATAACTCGGCCAAAAGTGTATGAAATTCAATTCGGAAAGCTGTTCTGAATTGGGTTTTCTACGCTTAACAAAGCTGCATACTACGTTTAGGGCTTTTTTCATTTCATTTTTTCTCAATTTTTGAGAATTTTAATGATGGTACGTACCCCTTATCAAATTTTGAGAAAATGGCTCAAAAAATTGTTTCCTTCGGATATGGCTAAATCGATTCTCCTGTTAATTTTGATCAAGGATTATATATGATTTATGGGGTCAAAAATGAAAATGGCTCAAAAAATTGTTTCCTTCGGATATGGCTAAATCGATTCTCCTGTTAATGCTGATCAAGAATATATATGATTTATGGGGTCGGAAATGACTCCTTCTGCCAGAAAAAGTATTATTTTATATTTTAAAATCAAATTTTGGAGGTCAAAATATTTTTGAAAATTCATAACTCGGCCGAAAGTGCATGAAATTCAATTCGGAAAGCTGTTCTGAATTGGGTTTTCTACGCTTAACAAAGCTGCATACTACGTTTAGGGCTTTTTTCATTTCATTTTTTCTCAATTTTTGAGAATTTTAATGATGGTACGTACCCCTTATCAAATTTTGAGAAAATGGCTCAAAAAATTGTTTCCTTCGGATATGGCTAAATCGATTCTCCTGTTAATGCTGATCTAGAATATATATGATTTATGGGGTCGGAAATGACTCCTTCAGCCAGAAAAAGTATTATTTTATATTTTAAAATCAAATTTTGGAGGTCAACATATTTTTGAAAATTCATAACTCGGCCGAAAGTGCATGAAATTCAATTCGGAAAGCTGTTCTGAATTGGGTTTTCTACGCTTAACAAAGCTGCATACTACGTTTAGGGCTTTTTTCATTTCATTTTTTCTCAATTTTTGAGAATTTTAATGATGGTACGTACCCCTTATCAAATTTTGAGAAAATGGCTCAAAAAATTGTTTCCTTCGGATATGGCTAAATCGATTCTCCTGTTAATTTTGATCAAGGATTATATATGATTTATGGGGTCAAAAATGAAAATGGCTCAAAAAATTGTTTCCTTCGGATATGGCTAAATCGATTCTCCTGTTAATGCTGATCAAGAATATATATGATTTATGGGGTCGGAAATGACTCCTTCTGCCAGAAAAAGTATTATTTTATATTTTAAAATCAAATTTTGGAGGTCAAAATATTTTTGAAAATTCATAACTCGGCCGAAAGTGCATGAAATTCAATTCGGAAAGCTGTTCTGAATTGGGTTTTCTACGCTTAACAAAGCTGCATACTACGTTTAGGGCTTTTTTCATTTCATTTTTTCTCAATTTTTGAGAATTTTAATGATGGTACGTACCCCTTATCAAATTTTGAGAAAATGGCTCAAAAAATTTTTTCCTTCGGATATGGCTAAATCGATTCTCCTGTTAATTTTGATCAAGGATATATATGATTTATGGGGTCAAAAATGAAAATGGCTCAAAAAATTGTTTCCTTCGGATATGGCTAAATCGATTCTCCTGTTAATGCTGATCAAGAATATATATGATTTATGGGGTCGGAAATGACTCCTTCTGCCAGAAAAAGTATTATTTTATATTTTAAAATCAAATTTTGGAGGACAAAATATTTTTGAAAATTCATAACTCGGCCAAAAGTGCATGAAATTCAATTCGGAAAGCTGTTCTGAATTGGGTTTTCTACGCTTAACAAAGCTGCATACTACGTTTAGGGCTTTTTTCATTTCATTTTTTCTCAATTTTTGAGAATTTTAATGATGGTACGTACCCCTTATCAAATTTTGAGAAAATTTCTCAAAAAATTGTTTCCTTCGGATATGGCTAAATCGATTCTCCTGTTAATGCTGATCAAGAATATATATGATTTATGGGGTCGGAAATGACTCCTTCTGCCAGAAAAAGTATTATTTTATATTTTAAAATCAAATTTTGGAGGACAAAATATTTTTGAAAATTCATAACTCGGCCAAAAGTGTATGAAATTCAATTCGGAAAGCTGTTCTGAATTGGGTTTTCTACGCTTAACAAAGCTGCATACTACGTTTAGGGCTTTTTTCATTTCATTTTTTCTCAATTTTTGAGAATTTTAATGATGGTACGTACCCCTTATCAAATTTTGAGAAAATGGCTCAAAAAATTGTTTCCTTCGGATATGGCTAAATCGATTCTCCTGTTAATTTTGATCAAGGATTATATATGATTTATGGGGTCAAAAATGAAAATGGCTCAAAAAATTGTTTCCTTCGGATATGGCTAAATCGATTCTCCTGTTAATGCTGATCAAGAATATATATGATTTATGGGGTCGGAAATGACTCCTTCTGCCAGAAAAAGTATTATTTTATATTTTAAAATCAAATTTTGGAGGTCAAAATATTTTTGAAAATTCATAACTCGGCCGAAAGTGCATGAAATTCAATTCGGAAAGCTGTTCTGAATTGGGTTTTCTACGCTTAACAAAGCTGCATACTACGTTTAGGGCTTTTTTCATTTCATTTTTTCTCAATTTTTGAGAATTTTAATGATGGTACGTACCCCTTATCAAATTTTGAGAAAATGGCTCAAAAAATTGTTTCCTTCGGATATGGCTAAATCGATTCTCCTGTTAATGCTGATCTAGAATATATATGATTTATGGGGTCGGAAATGACTCCTTCAGCCAGAAAAAGTATTATTTTATATTTTAAAATCAAATTTTGGAGGTCAACATATTTTTGAAAATTCATAACTCGGCCGAAAGTGCATGAAATTCAATTCGGAAAGCTGTTCTGAATTGGGTTTTCTACGCTTAACAAAGCTGCATACTACGTTTAGGGCTTTTTTCATTTCATTTTTTCTCAA
This sequence comes from Drosophila kikkawai, assembly GCF_030179895.1. Classification (NCBI taxonomy): domain Eukaryota; kingdom Metazoa; phylum Arthropoda; class Insecta; order Diptera; family Drosophilidae; genus Drosophila; species Drosophila kikkawai. Next base: position 24,370 of record NW_027222621.1, read on the forward strand.
TTTTTGAGAATTTTAATGATGGTACGTACCCCTTATCAAATTTTGAGAAAATGGCTCAAAAAATTGTTTCCTTCGGATATGGCTAAATCGATTCTCCTGTTAATTTTGATCAAGGATTATATATGATTTATGGGGTCAAAAATGAAAATGGCTCAAAAAATTGTTTCCTTCGGATATGGCTAAATCGATTCTCCTGTTAATGCTGATCAAGAATATATATGATTTATGGGGTCGGAAATGACTCCTTCTGCCAGAAAAAGTATTATTTTATATTTTAAAATCAAATTTTGGAGGTCAAAATATTTTTGAAAATTCATAACTCGGCCGAAAGTGCATGAAATTCAATTCGGAAAGCTGTTCTGAATTGGGTTTTCTACGCTTAACAAAGCTGCATACTACGTTTAGGGCTTTTTTCATTTCATTTTTTCTCAATTTTTGAGAATTTTAATGATGGTACGTACCCCTTATCAAATTTTGAGAAAATGGCTCAAAAAATTGTTTCCTTCGGATATGGCTAAATCGATTCTCCTGTTAATTTTGATCAAGGATTATATATGATTTATGGGGTCAAAAATGAAAATGGCTCAAAAAATTGTTTCCTTCGGATATGGCTAAATCGATTCTCCTGTTAATGCTGATCAAGAATATATATGATTTATGGGGTCGGAAATGACTCCTTCTGCCAGAAAAAGTATTATTTTATATTTTAAAATCAAATTTTGGAGGTCAAAATATTTTTGAAAATTCATAACTCGGCCGAAAGTGCATGAAATTCAATTCGGAAAGCTGTTCTGAATTGGGTTTTCTACGCTTAACAAAGCTGCATACTACGTTTAGGGCTTTTTTCATTTCATTTTTTCTCAATTTTTGAGAATTTTAATGATGGTACGTACCCCTTATCAAATTTTGAGAAAATGGCTCAAAAAATTTTTTCCTTCGGATATGGCTAAATCGATTCTCCTGTTAATGCTGATCAAGAATATATATTTTTTATGGGGTCGGAAATGACTCCTTCAGCCAGAAAAAGTATTATTTTATATTTTGAAATCAAATTTTGGAGGACAAAATATTTTTGAAAATTCATAACTCGGCCAAAAGTGCATGAAATTCAATTCGGAAAGCTGTTCTGAATTGGGTTTTCTACGCTTAACAAAGCTGCATACTACGTTTAGGGCTTTTTTCATTTCATTTTTTCTCAATTTTTGAGAATTTTAATGATGGTACGTACCCCTTATCAAATTTTGAGAAAATGGCTCAAAAAATTGTTTCCTTCGGATATGGCTAAATCGATTCTCCTGTTAATGCTGATCTAGAATATATATGATTTATGGGGTCGGAAATGACTCCTTCAGCCAGAAAAAGTATTATTTTATATTTTGAAATCAAATTTTGGAGGACAATTCGGAAAGCTGTTCTGAATTGGGGTTTCTACGCTTAACAAAGCTACATACTACGTTTAGGGCTTTTTTTCATTTCATTTTTTCTCAATTTTTGAGAATTTTAATGATGGTACCCCTTATCAAATTTTGAGAAAATGGCTCAAAAAATTGTTTCCTTCGGATATGGCTAAATCGATTCTCCTGTTAATGCTGATCAAAATTATATATATGATTTATGGGGTCAAAAATGAAAATGGCTCAAAAAATTGTTTCCTTCGGATATGGCTAAATCGATTCTCCTGTTAATGCTGATCAAGAATATATATGATTTATGGGGTCGGAAATGACTCCTTCTGCCAGAAAAAGTATTATTTTATATTTTAAAATCAAATTTTGGAGGACAACATATTTTTGAAAATTCATAACTCGGCCAAAAGTGCATGAAATTCAATTCGGAAAGCTGTTCTGAATTGGGTTTTCTACGCTTAACAAAGCTGCATACTACGTTTAGGGCTTTTTTCATTTCATTTTTTCTCAATTTTTGAGAATTTTAATGATGGTACGTACCCCTTATCAAATTTTGAGAAAATGGCTCAAAAAATTGTTTCCTTCGGATATGGCTAAATCGATTCTCCTGTTAATTTTGATCAAGGATATATATGATTTATGGGGTCAAAAATGAAAATGGCTCAAAAAATTGTTTCCTTCGGATATGGCTAAAGCGATTCTCCTGTTAATGCTGATCAAGAATATATATGATTTATGGGGTCGGAAATGACTCCTTCAGCCAGAAAAAGTATTATTTTATATTTTAAAATCAAATTTTGGGGGAAAACATATTTTTGAAAATTCATAACTCGGCCAAAAATGCATGAAATTCAATTCGGAAAGCTGTTCTGAATTGGGATTTCTACGCTCAACAAAACTGCTTACTCAGTTTAGGGCTTTTTTCATTTCATTTTTTCTCAATTTTTGAGAATTTTAATGATGGTACGTACCCCTTATCAAATTTTGAGAAAATGGCTCAAAAAATTTTTTCCTTCGGATATGGCTAAATCGATTCTCCTGTTAATGCTGATCAAGAATATATATTTTTTATGGGGTCGGAAATGACTCCTTCAGCCAGAAAAAGTATTATTTTATATTTTGAAATCAAATTTTGGAGGACAATTCGGAAAGCTGTTCTGAATTGGGTTTTCTACGCTTAACAAAGCTGCATACTACGTTTAGGGCTTTTTTCATTTCATTTTTTCTCAATTTTTGAGAATTGTAATGATGGTACGTACCCCTTATCAAATTTTGAGAAAATGGCTCAAAAAATTTTTTCCTTCGGATATGGCTAAATCGATTCTCCTGTTAATGCTGATCAAGAATATATATTTTTTATGGGGTCGGAAATGACTCCTTCAGCCAGAAAAAGTATTATTTTATATTTTGAAATCAAATTTTGGAGGACAAAATATTTTTGAAAATTCATAACTCGGCCAAAAGTGCATGAAATTCAATTCGGAAAGCTGTTCTGAATTGGGTTTTCTACGCTTAACAAAGCTGCATACTACGTTTAGGGCTTTTTTCATTTCATTTTTTCTCAATTTTTGAGAATTTTAATGATGGTACGTACCCCTTATCAAATTTTGAGAAAATGGCTCAAAAAATTGTTTCCTTCGGATATGGCTAAATCGATTCTCCTGTTAATGCTGATCTAGAATATATATGATTTATGGGGTCGGAAATGACTCCTTCAGCCAGAAAAAGTATTATTTTATATTTTGAAATCAAATTTTGGAGGACAATTCGGAAAGCTGTTCTGAATTGGGGTTTCTACGCTTAACAAAGCTACATACTACGTTTAGGGCTTTTTTTCATTTCATTTTTTCTCAATTTTTGAGAATTTTAATGATGGTACCCCTTATCAAATTTTGAGAAAATGGCTCAAAAAATTGTTTCCTTCGGATATGGCTAAATCGATTCTCCTGTTAATGCTGATCAAAATTATATATATGATTTATGGGGTCAAAAATGAAAATGGCTCAAAAAATTGTTTCCTTCGGATATGGCTAAATCGATTCTCCTGTTAATGCTGATCAAGAATATATATGATTTATGGGGTCGGAAATGACTCCTTCTGCCAGAAAAAGTATTATTTTATATTTTAAAATCAAATTTTGGAGGACAACATATTTTTGAAAATTCATAACTCGGCCAAAAGTGCATGAAATTCAATTCGGAAAGCTGTTCTGAATTGGGTTTTCTACGCTTAACAAAGCTGCATACTACGTTTAGGGCTTTTTTCATTTCATTTTTTCTCAATTTTTGAGAATTTTAATGATGGTACGTACCCCTTATCAAATTTTGAGAAAATGGCTCAAAAAATTGTTTCCTTCGGATATGGCTAAATCGATTCTCCTGTTAATTTTGATCAAGGATATATATGATTTATGGGGTCAAAAATGAAAATGGCTCAAAAAATTGTTTCCTTCGGATATGGCTAAAGCGATTCTCCTGTTAATGCTGATCAAGAATATATATGATTTATGGGGTCGGAAATGACTCCTTCTGCCAGAAAAAGTATTATTTTATATTTTAAAATCAAATTTTGGAGGAAAACATATTTTTGAAAATTCATAACTCGGCCAAAAGTGCATGAAATTCAATTCGGAAAGCTGTTCTGAATTGGGTTTTCTACGCTTAACAAAGCTGCATACTACGTTTAGGGCTTTTTTCATTTCATTTTTTCTCAATTTTTGAGAATTTTAATGATGGTACGTACCCCTTATCAAATTTTGAGAAAATGGCTCAAAAAATTTTTTCCTTCGGATATGGCTAAATCGATTCTCCTGTTAATGCTGATCAAGAATATATATTTTTTATGGGGTCGGAAATGACTCCTTCAGCCAGAAAAAGTATTATTTTATATTTTGAAATCAAATTTTGGAGGACAATTCGGAAAGCTGTTCTGAATTGGGTTTTCTACGCTTAACAAAGCTGCATACTACGTTTAGGGCTTTTTTCATTTCATTTTTTCTCAATTTTTGAGAATTGTAATGATGGTACGTACCCCTTATCAAATTTTGAGAAAATGGCTCAAAAAATTTTTTCCTTCGGATATGGCTAAATCGATTCTCCTGTTAATGCTGATCAAGAATATATATGATTTATGGGGTCGGAAATGACTCCTTCTGCCAGAAAAAGTATTATTTTATATTTTAAAATCAAATTTTGGAGGACAAAATATTTTTGAAAATTCATAACTCGGCCAAAAGTGCATGAAATTCAATTCGGAAAGCTGTTCTGAATTGGGTTTTCTACGCTTAACAAAGCTGCATACTACGTTTAGGGCTTTTTTCATTTCATTTTTTCTCAATTTTTGAGAATTTTAATGATGGTACGTACCCCTTAACAAATTTTGAGAAAATTTCTCAAAAAATTGTTTCCTTCGGATATGGCTAAATCGATTCTCCTGTTAATGCTGATCAAGAATATATATGATTTATGGGGTCGGAAATGACTCCTTCTGCCAGAAAAAGTATTATTTTATATTTTAAAATCAAATTTTGGAGGACAAAATATTTTTGAAAATTCATAACTCGGCCAAAAGTGTATGAAATTCAATTCGGAAAGCTGTTCTGAATTGGGTTTTCTACGCTTAACAAAGCTGCATACTACGTTTAGGGCTTTTTTCATTTCATTTTTTCTCAATTTTTGAGAATTTTAATGATGGTACGTACCCCTTATCAAATTTTGAGAAAATGGCTCAAAAAATTGTTTCCTTCGGATATGGCTAAATCGATTCTCCTGTTAATTTTGATCAAGGATTATATATGATTTATGGGGTCAAAAATGAAAATGGCTCAAAAAATTGTTTTCTTCGGATATGGCTAAATCGATTCTCCTGTTAATGCTGATCAAGAATATATATGGTTTATGGGGTCGGAAATGACTCCTTCAGCCAGAAAAAGTATTATTTTATATTTTAAAATCAAATTTTGGAGGTCAAAATATTTTTGAAAATTCATAACTCGGCCGAAAGTGCATGAAATTCAATTCGGAAAGCTGTTCTGAATTGGGTTTTCTACGCTTAACAAAGCTGCATACTACGTTTAGGGCTTTTTTCATTTCATTTTTTCTCAATTTTTGAGAATTTTAATGATGGTACGTACCCCTTATCAAATTTTGAGAAAATGGCTCAAAAAATTGTTTCCTTCGGATATGGCTAAATCGATTCTCCTGTTAATTTTGATCAAGGATTATATATGATTTATGGGGTCAAAAATGAAAATGGCTCAAAAAATTGTTTCCTTCGGATATGGCTAAATCGATTCTCCTGTTAATGCTGATCAAGAATATATATGATTTATGGGGTCGGAAATGACTCCTTCAGCCAGAAAAAGTATTATTTTATATTTTAAAATCAAATTTTGGAGGACAAAATATTTTTGAAAATTCATAACTCGGCCAAAAGTGCATGAAATTCAATTCGGAAAGCTGTTCTGAATTGGGTTTTCTACGCTTAACAAAGCTGCATACTACGTTTAGGGCTTTTTTCATTTCATTTTTTCTCAATTTTTAAGAATTTTAATGATGGTACGTACCCCTTATCAAATTTTGAGAAAATGGCTCAAAAAATTGTTTCCTTCGGATATGGCTAAATCGATTCTCCTGTTAATGCTGATCTAGAATATATATGATTTATGGGGTCGGAAATGACTCCTTCAGCCAGAAAAAGTATTATTTTATATTTTAAAATCAAATTTTGGAGGACAAAATATTTTTGAAAATTCATAACTCGGCCAAAAGTGCATGAAATTCAATTCGGAAAGCTGTTCTGAATTGGGTTTTCTACGCTTAACAAAGCTGCATACTACGTTTAGGGCTTTTTTCATTTCATTTTTTCTCAATTTTTAAGAATTTTAATGATGGTACGTACCCCTTATCAAATTTTGAGAAAATGGCTCAAAAAATTGTTTCCTTCGGATATGGCTAAATCGATTCTCCTGTTAATGCTGATCTAGAATATATATGATTTATGGGGTCGGAAATGACTCCTTCAGCCAGAAAAAGTATTATTTTATATTTTGAAATCAAATTTTGGAGGACAATTCGGAAAGCTGTTCTGAATTGGGGTTTCTACGCTTAACAAAGCTGCATACTACGTTTAGGGCTTTTTTCATTTCATTTTTTCTCAATTTTTGAGAATTGTAATGATGGTACGTACCCCTTATCAAATTTTGAGAAAATGGCTCAAAAAATTTTTTCCTTCGGATATGGCTAAATCGATTCTCCTGTTAATTTTGATCAAGGATATATATTTATGGGGTCAAAAATGAAAATGGCTCAAAAAATTGTTTCCTTCGGATATGGCTAAATCGATTCTCCTGTTAATGCTGATCTAGAATATATATGATTTATGGGGTCGGAAATGACTCCTTCAGCCAGAAAAAGTATTATTTTATATTTTAAAATCAAATTTTGGAGGACAAAATATTTTTGAAAATTCATAACTCGGCCAAAAGTGCATGAAATTCAATTCGGAAAGCTGTTCTGAATTGGGTTTTCTACGCTTAACAAAGCTGCATACTACGTTTAGGGCTTTTTTCATTTCATTTTTTCTCAATTTTTGAGAATTTTAATGATGGTACGTACCCCTTATCAAATTTTGAGAAAATGGCTCAAAAAATTGTTTCCTTCGGATATGGCTAAATCGATTCTCCTGTTAATGCTGATCTAGAATATATATGATTTATGGGGTCGGAAATGACTCCTTCAGCCAGAAAAAGTATTATTTTATATTTTGAAATCAAATTTTGGAGGACAATTCGGAAAGCTGTTCTGAATTGGGGTTTCTACGCTTAACAAAGCTACATACTACGTTTAGGGCTTTTTTTCATTTCATTTTTTCTCAATTTTTGAGAATTTTAATGATGGTACCCCTTATCAAATTTTGAGAAAATGGCTCAAAAAATTGTTTCCTTCGGATATGGCTAAATCGATTCTCCTGTTAATGCTGATCAAAATTATATATATGATTTATGGGGTCAAAAATGAAAATGGCTCAAAAAATTGTTTCCTTCGGATATGGCTAAATCGATTCTCCTGTTAATGCTGATCAAGAATATATATGATTTATGGGGTCGGAAATGACTCCTTCTGCCAGAAAAAGTATTATTTTATATTTTAAAATCAAATTTTGGAGGACAAAATATTTTTGAAAATTCATAACTCGGCCAAAAGTGCATGAAATTCAATTCGGAAAGCTGTTCTGAATTGGGTTTTCTACGCTTAACAAAGCTGCATACTACGTTTAGGGCTTTTTTCATTTCATTTTTTCTCAATTTTTGAGAATTTTAATGATGGTACGTACCCCTTATCAAATTTTGAGAAAATGGCTCAAAAAATTGTTTCATTCGGATATGGCTAAATCGATTCTCCTGTTAATTTTGATCAAGGATATATATGATTTATGGGGTCAAAAATGAAAATGGCTCAAAAAATTGTTTCCTTCGGATATGGCTAAAGCGATTCTCCTGTTAATGCTGATCAAGAATATATATGATTTATGGGGTCGGAAATGACTCCTTCTGCCAGAAAAAGTATTATTTTATATTTTAAAATCAAATTTTGGAGGACAACATATTTTTGAAAATTCATAACTCGGCCAAAAGTGCATGAAATTCAATTCGGAAAGCTGTTCTGAATTGGGTTTTCTACGCTTAACAAAGCTGCATACTACGTTTAGGGCTTTTTTCATTTCATTTTTTCTCAATTTTTGAGAATTTTAATGATGGTACGTACCCCTTATCAAATTTTGAGAAAATGGCTCAAAAAATTTTTTCCTTCGGATATGGCTAAATCGATTCTCCTGTTAATGCTGATCAAGAATATATATTTTTTATGGGGTCGGAAATGACTCCTTCAGCCAGAAAAAGTATTATTTTATATTTTGAAATCAAATTTTGGAGGACAATTCGGAAAGCTGTTCTGAATTGGGTTTTCTACGCTTAACAAAGCTGCATACTACGTTTAGGGCTTTTTTCATTTCATTTTTTCTCAATTTTTGAGAATTGTAATGATGGTACGTACCCCTTATCAAATTTTGAGAAAATGGCTCAAAAAATTTTTTCCTTCGGATATGGCTAAATCGATTCTCCTGTTAATGCTGATCAAGAATATATATGATTTATGGGGTCGGAAATGACTCCTTCTGCCAGAAAAAGTATTATTTTATATTTTAAAATCAAATTTTGGAGGACAAAATATTTTTGAAAATTCATAACTCGGCCAAAAGTGCATGAAATTCAATTCGGAAAGCTGTTCTGAATTGGGTTTTCTAAGCTTAACAAAGCTGCATACTACGTTTACGGCTTTTTTCATTTCGTTTTTTCTCAATTTTTGAGAATTTTAATGATGGTACGTACCCCTTATCAAATTTTGAGAAAATGGTTCAAAAAATTTTTTCCTTCGGATATGGCTAAATCGATTCTCCTGTTAATGCTGATCAAGAATATATATGATTTATGGGGTCGGAAATGACTCCTTCTGCCAGAAAAAGTATTATTTTATATTTTAAAATCAAATTTTGGAGGACAAAATATTTTTGAAAATTCATAACTCGGCCAAAAGTGCATGAAATTCAATTCGGAAAGCTGTTCTGAATTGGGTTTTCTACGCTTAACAAAGTTGCATACTACGTTTAGGGCTTTTTTCATTTCGTTTTTTCTCAATTTTTGAGAATTTTAATGATGGTACGTACCCCTTATCAAATTTTGAGAAAATGGCTCAAAAAATTTTTTCCTTCGGATATGGCTATTCTCCTGTTAATTTTGATCAAGGATATATATTTATGGGGTCAAAAATGAAAATGGCTCAAAAAATTGTTTCCTTCGGATATGGCTAAATCGATTCTCCTGTTAATGCTGATCTAGAATATATATGATTTATGGGGTCGGAAATGACTCCTTCAGCCAGAAAAAGTATTATTTTATGTGAAAAGGAAAGGGATCGAAGCAGGCCGAGAGCTTGGAACTGACAGCAGCTAAGCAGAAACAGAGAGAGAATTATTCATTTGTGTTTTGGGAGTTCAGCAGTTACAGTTGAAATTAAGCAGATATAGATGCAGAAAAAGTAACAAAAGTTGAAAAGAAAACGGAAGAAGCAGATAATAGGAAAGAAAACTTGCACATTTTTAGAAACATATAATATCCGAAAAATTATTATAATAAACGTAACACAAGAGGGAAATACCCATCTTACATTTGGGGGCTCGTCCATCTTACATTTGGGGGCTCGTCCAAACCTAAATTGCAAGTCCGGAGAAGTTTGAAAGGCGGATAGCGGAAGGGAATGAGTGTGAAGCCGTATTACACTAGATCTGTCGCAGCGGATAAAAGTATCAGAATGGATAACTTTGGTAAAGCTGGTGAACAGGAGAATGACGATGAAGTTAAAAGCATGCATGAACTTTCCGAATCAAGAGGAGAACAAAAGGCTGCAAGAAGAAGCATGCAGAATCGTGTCGGAACAAGTGGAAGGCAGAATGATACAGCTATAGCAGTTGAGAGCAGCTCGATCGATGAAAACACAAAAACGCTGAAAGACCTTGTGCAGCTGCTTGCCATAAAGTTTGGAGCGGAGGAGCAGAACAGTGGATGCTCGATTACAGCGGAAAGCTTCGCGAAAATTATTCCAGAGTTTGACGGAGAATCCATTCCAGTGAAGTACTGGTTCGACAATTTTGAGCAGAATGCTGCAGCCTACGGGTTGAACATAAAGCAAATGTATGTCCAGGCTCGGGCGAAAATGGTGAACACTGCAAAATTATTTTTGGAGTCTACGTTTGTGCATCAATATGCAGAAATGCGTATGCTGATGGAGACAGAGTTCAGTCGTCAACATGTGTGCAGTGCTGATGTCCATGAGCAGCTCCGTACTCGGAAGAAGCGCAAGGACGAATCATTTCATGTATACCTACTGCAGATGAAAAAGATTGCGTCACTTGGAAACATCGATGTACGTTCAGTAATCCGTTATGTTGTTGACGGCCTAAGCATGAGGAGTGACTTTAGATACTCTCTCTACTGTTGCAAAACGTACAAAGAGCTACAGGAGCAGTATGAGGTATACGAACGCGTGGGCGAGAAGCCGTTCAAACCGAACAATGAGAGGTCGACATCGGACAATAGGATGCAGCGCGAGTTCAACCACAGGAGGAATCACTGCTTCAATTGTGGATCTGCAGATCATCTTCGCAAGGATTGCAGGGCTGCCGTGAAATGCATCAGATGTAACGAGGAGGGCCACATGTCAAGGGATTGCCCTGAATCAACTGCAGATGTTCAAGTTGTACGCAGTGCAAATCGCATGAAAAAGGTGACCATCATCGACGTGGAAGTGGAGTGTCTGGTAGATACGGGAGCCGTCGTATCTATTTTGCGCAAGTATGTCTTTGAAAAAATACCGAATGTCATCTTGAAGAGATGTGCGTCGAAGCTGCGTGGGCTTGGAAAGAGGATGACGTGCCCAGTTGGCTACTTTTCGGCTGAGGTTGCAGTAGATCAGGAGTTGACGACACACAACTTTGTTGTAGTGGAGGATGCGGACATTGAGTATGATGCGCTGCTGGGTTTCGATTTCGTCTCGAAGTTTAACTTTTCGCTGTCGGCCGACGGATACAAGTTTTCTTCCCAGCTGGAGGAGAAGGCTTGTGAGAAGCCAAAGCAGTATGATAAAGAAGTGTCGCAGCTGATCAAGAACTACAAGGCCGTGAATACAGTCGCAGAAGTCCCAGTCAAGATGCGGAAGAAGGTGCTGAAGAAGCCGCCAACAGATGGATATATAAGAATCCTTGGCTATGAGGGAGTGACCAAGAAGCTGACCCGCTGCAATGCTGGAACAACCCAAGAGTGTTTGGCGGAGACGCCGCGAAGAGCAAGCCTAAAATCAGATCTGGCCAGCAACCACAAGCTGCGTGAGTTGCGCAAAGCCCAGATTGATGGCACTAAGAAGGAGAAGTCACTAGCTAAAAAGGAGTGCCAGCTGCTGCAGAAGAAGTCGACCCACGATGAGATCTTCGCCCGCTGTCAGGAGTTGGCCTTCATGAAGATGAGTGAGTCCCAAAAGTCGGCCATAGAGGACCGCAGAATTTTGAAAAAGAAGCAGGAAAGTCGAAGAAAAGATACAAAGAGAGAGATTCAACGAGCACAGGAATTGTATAGGAGGAACTTTGACCGAAAGCGAAAACCGGAAGTCGATCATAAAGTTGGAGACTTAGTCGCTATACGCCGGACACAGTTTGTAGCTGGAAAGAAGTTGGCTGGAGAGTACATGGGACCGTACGAGGTTGCAAAAGTTAAGAGGAATGGCAGGTACGAGGTTCGGAAGGCAGCAGATTTCGAAGGACCAATTAACACTTCAACCAGTTGTGACTACATGAAGCTGTGGCGATATGTCCAGGACAACGAGGATGATTGGTCATCTGGGACAGATGAGTAGTCAGGAATGGCCGAATGTGAAAAGGAAAGGGATCGAAGCAGGCCGAGAGCTTGGAACTGACAGCAGCTAAGCAGAAACAGAGAGAGAATTATTCATTTGTGTTTTGGGAGTTCAGCAGTTACAGTTGAAATTAAGCAGATATAGAAGCAGAAAAAGTAACAAAAGTTGAAAAGAAAACGGAAGAAGCAGATAATAGGAAAGAAAACTTGCACATTTTTAGAAACATAATATCCGAAAAATTATTATAATAAACGTAACACAAGAGGGAAATACCCATCTTACATTTATATTTTAAAATCAAATTTTTGAGGACAAAATATTTTTGAAAATTCATAACTCGGCCAAAAGTGCATGAAATTCAATTCGGAAAGCTGTTCTGAATTGGGTTTTCTACGCTTAACAAATCTGCATACTACGTTTAGAGCTTTTTTTCATTTCATTTTTTCTCAATTTTTGAGAATTTTAATGATGGTACCCCTTATCAGATTTTGAGAAAATGGCTCAAAATATTTTTTCCTTCGGATATGGCTAAATCGATTCTCCTGATAATGCTGATCAAGAATATATATGATTTATGGGGTCGGAAATGACTCCTTCAGCCAGAAAAAGTAGAATTTTATATTTTGAAATCAAATTTTGGAGGACAATTCGGAAAGCTGTTCTGAATTGGGGTTTCTACGCTTAACAAAGCTACATACTACGTTTAGGGCTTTTTTTCATTTCATTTTTTCTCAATTTTTGAGAATTTTAATGATGGTACCCCTTATCAAATTTTGAGAAAATGGCTCAAAAAATTGTTTCCTTCGGATATGGCTAAATCGATTCTCCTGTTAATGCTGATCAAGAATATATATGATTTATGGGGTCGGAAATGACTCCTTCAGCCAGAAAAAGTATTACTTTATATTTTAAAATCAAATTTTGGAGGACAAAATATTTTTGAAAATTCATAACTCGGCCAAAAGTGCATGAAATTCAATTCGGAAAGCTGTTCTGAATTGGGTTTTCTACGCTTAACAAATCTGCATACTACGTTTAGGGCTTTTTTCATTTCATTTTTTCTCAATTTTTGAGAATTTTATTGATGGTACCCCTTATCAAATTTTGAGAAAATGGCTCAAAAAATTTTTTCCTTCGGATATGGCAAAATCGATTCTCCTGATAATGCTGATCAAGAATATATATGATTTATGGGGTCGGAAATGACTCCTTCAGCCAGAAAAAGTAGTATTTTATATTTTGAAATCAAATTTTGGAGGACAATTCGGAAAGCTGTTCTGAATTGGGGTTTCTACGCTTAACAAATCTGCATACTACATTTAGGGCTTTTTATACCCTTGCAGGGTATTATAATTTCAGTCAGAAGTTTGCAACGCAGTGAAGAAGACGTTTCCGACCCTGTAAAGTATATGTTTAGGAGTGGGGTGGCTGGTAAATCCTCCGCAAAAGGATCAATAAAAGTTTATCCCACGAAGCAGAAAAACGCAGAAAAATGTCCAGAAATTCGGGGGTCGAAAAATGACGTCGGCGGAGTGCCCGTAGCATACATATATTTTCGCAGTCGATTCGGTACTAAACTTAGCTTAGCCTAAGGGCCCGCTGCCGGCCGAGAAGCCCAGCTTAACGGCGCGAGAGCGGGAGAGCGGGAGAACAGTGAACTAGAGCGGCGTAGCCGTCCCTAGAAGCGAGCGACGATCGGGAACACGGGAGCGTGCGATCGGTAATACCGAGGAGCGGAGAGCGGGCGAGCGTTGCTAAGCTGGGAGCGCTTAAGCTTTTGGACGCTCGGTGGCCAGAGGGGGAGCAGGGGCCTCCTGGCGTAAACATTCTCCCCCCCCTTGCAATCACTCGGGTTGCAATAAACCCGTACAGGACGATGGTATGGAGTGGGCGTCAGAGCGCCGCGTAGATCGTTGATGCTGGAGCGACGAGGAGCGATGAAGGACGGATGAGTGCCTAGGAGAGGCGGATGATTGCCATGGAGAGGCGGGAGCTTGTCGCAAGGAGCTTGCTGAACAAGGCGGAGGCGTCGAATGCCGTGACCAGGACGCATCACTGTGCGCTAGAAGACGTCGAACTTTCCGTAGCGGCCGAACGTTGGCAAACTCGGCAATGGTAGGACTAAGAACCTCGAGTACGTCTGCCTTCCAGAGCGATCGCGGTGTGTGGAAATGAAGCCCTCGTATGTGATCTGGATGAAAGAAGATGACATGGAGATGAGTGATGGTCAAGTAAATGCGAACTAGAAGTATGGGGGTGACCGATGCTGCGAGCGGAGTGGATGCTCTGGACGGTCATGCGGATGCAGGAGAGTGTGGTGGTGCTGATTGCACGTCTTGCATCGGTCACCGCTGCGGCAGGTTCCCTCGGAATGTTCGTGGGCCAAACAGTTGGAACAATAGCGGTGGTCGAGAACCGCTCGGAGCCTCTTCTCAGCGCAGAGTTTGAGGAACTGTTGGCACTTCCGGAGCGGATGGTTCCCTTGGCAGACTCGGCATTGGTAGGATAAAATACCTCGGGAACGCCTGCTCTTGCTGTCGTCGTACGGAACCCAGTAATTGGAGGAATCGGCAGAAGTGGTCACTCGGGTGGAGAACGAGGAAACCCTTTGGATGGGTGCAGGTCGAGGACTAGATGGAGCGGAGGGTCTTGGAACGGTAGCCGCAGGGTTGTCGCGGTGCAGCAGAGTATGATGCCGGCTGTGACACGTAAAGCAGGAATGGGCACTAGTACAGTCCCGTTGCTGGTGCCCTCGCGAAAAACAATTCAAGCAGAGTTGCTTTCTTCGGATGAAGTCTGTCCGCTCATTGACATTCATGTCTAGGAAAAGCGGACATATACGGATAGGGTGGTCTTCTCTGGAACATAGATTACACCTTCTCGGTGTTGGAGCCACCCTAGCTTCGTATGAATTGAGCCTGCGCACCGGGGGATTGGAATTTGCTGACCTTGGCGGAAAATGCCCAGAGCCGCTAGGCCTGACGTCGTCGATGGCCTCCAAAGTGCGATGGCGCTCGGTCAGAAACGCGTCCAACTCACGCCAGGTTGGAATTTCGGCCTTATTGTGAATTGATTGCTCCCACAAGGAAAGCGTAATCTTGGGAAGCTTCGAGGAGACCATATACACCAGAAGGCAGTCCCACGCCTCGACTTCAATGGAGGACATTTGTAACGCGGTCAAACAGCTTTGAATTGTGCTTGGAGCTCTTTTAGAGCGACTCCGGATTCTTGAGGAACAGCCTGGATGTTAAAAAGAATCTTTAACTGACTGTTGACTAACAAGCGCTTATTTTCGAAGCGGTCGGAAAGGCTGCTCCATGCTGAGACGAAACCCTCGTTGGTCAGAGGGGCCCTTGAAACGATGGCATGAGCATCGCCGCTTGTCTTCGAAAGTAGGTGGAATAACCTCTCCACAGGCGTAAGTCGGGAATTATTAATGTAAATCGCCGTGAAGAGGTCCCGGAAGGTGGGCCACCGAAGATAATCGCCTGTGAAGACCTCGGTGTCCACTGGTGGCAATCGACAACCCATGGACGGGGGTGTGGGCGCAGGGGCGGAAGCTGAATGGACTGGGAGGCGGCCTTGTCGATAATTTCCTGCAGCTGTACAAGACATCTCGAATATACGGAGTAGCACTCACTGTACTTGGATTCAAGCTCAGTGGCAGTGGCTGTACTGTCGGAGGACACGGAAAGAAGATCGGAGCAGCTTTCATAGCTTTTCTCCACCTTGTCCCACAGGGCACGGATTTGGTCCCGATGGACTCTGCACATGGCAGGGGAAAATCTCTCCGTGTCAGGAGCGCTCGGAATGTGAATGTTAGCTTCGAATTGGCTAACACGGGCTGTCGTCGAAATGAACTTTCGCAGGGCGATGTCTAGGGCATTTTGAGCCATTTTGGAAACCGACTGAGTGAGTCTTGGCGAAGGAACGGGACCAGAATCGACGGACTTGTCGCTTTTTGCCCTTGGGTTGGCAGTGGCTTTTTGTTGTTTCCCGTAGACAAACTCAATTTGGGACTCGGCGGATCAGCGGTTGTCGACTGACCTGAGCGAAGGATGCCTGATTCGAAGTGGAAAGCAGAGTCGGGAACCAGAACGTAGACCGTACTGTCCGTGATCGTGGTGGAGTAGGAAGCAGAGATGTCTATATTGGAAAATTAATTTATTAATTATAATCCGTGATAACAAAAATTATTAATTAATTATTAATGTCGGAAATAATTAATGTGAATTATTTAAGTATTTGCACGTAATTAATACGGAGCCGGAAAGGCGGAATTAAAAATAAACCTTGGCTTTGACTTGGGAAAAACTCACTGGGCTATACCGTCGGCAAAGCAGTGCATAAGTGAGGCTCAGGAGAGAGAACAAAAACGTAACCCAAAGAACCGCGACAAAAAACAACACGTCTGCTGCGGCGGTTGTGCAGATTTGGAGAAATAAACACTTGCACTTGAATATTTAATCTTTGTTATTTTGTTTGTTATTGTTTGGTTGTAATTTAATTCCTGTATGGACGGGCAGCGAATATAAATACATATGTATGTATGTAGTTTGATAAGCATGCAGAATATGTATGGATGAGTTGTCTTTATTTTGGACAGTGGAAACCCGATAACCGGACTGTGGTTGTAAGGGCGTACGAAAAGTATTGGAGGCAGAAAATATATTTTGTACAGTGGAAACCCGATAACTGGACTGGAGTTGTGAGGGCGTACGAAAATATTGGAGGCCGAAAATATATTTATATATTGGCATAAGTACAGTAGAGCGTCGAGAAGTGGACTGTATTATTTGGAGTTGAAGGAATTGTGTTCAAGAAAATATCGAGGCGGCGGGAAACACACAGTGACCGAATATACATATGAGAATAAAATCTCGGGTAGGGGGCCGAATTCGGCAACACGAAATATTCACTGTAGAATTTTCACTGCCGCGGCGCTCGACTTGAAACACACGTTCACTTATTTTATTATTAAAACTTTTTTTTATATATTGTTCGGCTGAAGGTTGAGGATGTCAATTACCACTCTAAGTAAGTGACCAACCAACTCGCGGAGTAATGCGCGCCGATTTACATACGTATGTATGTCCGTATGTCAAGACCGTTTTATTCGTTGATGTACGGCCGAATATAGGGACGTATGTGTGTATGTACGGAGAAATGTACAACGGGCCGAAGAAGTGGAGTAAAAAGCGGCGATAATTATGCCGTTGCAGAACGAAGTGCAGGCAAATGGAAGTGGAGAAAATTGGCTTTGGAAATGATTTTTAAGTTGTCTAATTGCCGTGGTGTCGGAAAACTCGGACGAGGAGTTGACAAAAAATCGTCCGCAGGTTGAGCGAAATTTAAATTTCGGACAACTGTTGACGACCGGCAATTAGAGACGGGCGGAAACTTTTTACTTATCTTTTCTGCGGCGGCACCACCAAAGCTGCTGGGAAAAAAGGATTCCAGGACGATATCCTTATCCGGCTCGAAGGACCATGTTTAGGAGTGGGGTGGCTGGTAAATCCTCCGCAAAAGGATCAATAAAAGTTTATCCCACGAAGCAGAAAAACGCAGAAAAATGTCCAGAAATTCGGGGGTCGAAAAATTACGTCGGCGGAGTGCCCGTAGCATACATATATTTTCGCAGTCGATTCGGTACTAAACTTAGCTTAGCCTAAGGGCCCGCTGCCGGCCGAGAAGCCCAGCTTAACGGCGCGAGAGCGGGAGAGCGGGAGAACAGTGAACTAGAGCGGCGTAGCCGTCCCTAGAAGCGAGCGACGATCGGGAACACGGGAGCGTGCGATCGGTAATACCGAGGAGCGGAGAGCGGGCGAGCGTTGCTAAGCTGGGAGCGCTTAAGCTTTTGGACGCTCGGTGGCCAGAGGGGGAGCAGGGGCCTCCTGGCGTAAACAGTATATATATTCTTGATCAGCATCAACAGCCGAGTCGATCTAGCCATGTCCGTCTGTCCGTCTGTCCGTCCGTCTGTCCGTCTGTCCGTTTCTACGCAAACTAGTCCCTCAGTTTTAAAGCTATCTGAATGAAACTTTGCATATAGTCTTCTATATACTCTCACTGCTATATATGTCGGAACGGGCGGGTTCGGACGACTATATCATATAGCTGCCATACAAATGTTCTATAAATTTTTAGAAAAAAAATTATAACTTGGCTGTTTTTCAAAATTGCATCATTTTCGGGATATGGCCATTTTATATTATTCCAGAATTTTGGTAAAAATTTTATGAAAATCGGACGATTATATCTTATAGCTGCCATAGGAACGATCGGGAAATTAATCGAAAAAAATTATAGCTTCGGTGTTTTTCAACGTATTTTAATCTACTTTGACACATGAGCTTTTGGTATTATTTCAAAATTTTGGTTTAAATTTTATGAAAATCGGACGACTATATCTTATAGCTTTCATAGGAACGATAGGGAAAGTAATAGAAGTAATAGAAACAAGAAAAGAAGCTAACTTCGGCTAGCCGAAGTTTAAATACCCTTGCAGTAAGTAAAAAAATAAAAACTGGTTTATATAAGGATTGCGGTTAGTTTCAGTGATATTTTCTTGTTCGAAATTCACGTACTAAGCCCCCTCACCACGACAAGGTCTCAATCCACGAGGGGGGAAAAAAAATGCTACTTAGATCTATAATTAGTCAAAAACCTACTCTATTACAACCTATATTTAAAAAAAATACCATCATGATGGCTATAAGGGGTCTTATATGTCAGGGCAACAGCTTCTGGAACTCGAGAGTCAGAAAATATCCAATCAATTTGAGTTTGCTGTTTCGTTGTTTCAGAATTATTTAATGGCAAAAGATTATGTCCATTCAAAAATTCCTCCAAAACATCGCCCGCTGAGGATCTGCAGATATTAAAGTCTCCTAATAAAACAACTTTATTAATATCCATTCTTCGAACTCTTTCAACGTCAGATTTAATTTCATTACGAAATCTTTCAATAGGATATCCGGGACTCCTATAAACAATTATAAATGACGTGTCAAGATATTTAAAAGCAATCGATTGATAGGTTGCTCTGGGTGTTGGCGATTTCTTTGTCTCAAAAAGAAACTGCACATTTGGCGAAATACTTTGTTTAGCATAAATAAGTATTCCGTTTTTCCCAATACCATTTAACCGATTGCTATCAATTCTTCTGATAATGTCGAAATCCCTTAAGTTGTACTCTTCGTGGGGAAGAGTCCAGGTTTCGACAAAACACAGAAAGTTAGCAGAACATATAATTTGGTCATTGCCAATGTCTTCGCGATGAGCGCGAAGGGACTCAATATTGTGATAATACATTGAGATGGTATTATCTCCATTGACGAAGAATTCATACTGAGTAGTCAAGGCCTTTTCTCCTCTCAAGCTTTCTAGCTCTGCTTGGACATTTGTAGCTCCAAATCTAGTTGGAGGAACAAAGTCTCCTAAAAGGAAGAGACCCGATGCGCTTGTTGCTCTGCTGCATCCTACGTAAAGCGAAGCTCGCTTAATGCCCCTTTTAAGGTGCACAGCGACTTTGCTGTAGGTGGCTCCTTGGCTTTTATGTATAGTTATAGCCTCAGCAGGAACAACAGGGAATTGCTTTCGATCAACAGAAGAATGTCCTGAGCTTCCGCATTGGAAGACTCGAGCTGTTTTTTCAATAGGAGTCCAATCTGGGTGATCATTTCTCCTAACTTTTGACCTGGCCATGGCACCAACTGTAGGATCTGAAAACTTAATCCAAAGTTTTCTTACTAATCCAACGTTGTTTACCATGCAGTTGTCAATCTGCATTAATTGGCCTGTTGCCCCGTTTACCAGACCATCATTTGTATCTATATTGACGGTAACCATATACTTTGCTGTTGTTTTAAGACGCAGAATATATGGCAGACCCTGGGTTTCGGACGTTTTCATATTTTGGGCATTTCTGAGAGTTGTTTCTTTATTTCGTACTGACATATTAGCTGATTTCACAGTATCTATGGCAGTTGAAACGAACTCTTCTGTGGGGATTTGAGCGAGCTTTAAGGCGTTGTACTGATTAACCTCGTCGTTGGAAGCAAATAAGTGGATTGCTTCATCCGGAACGTCGGTTGGCGTGACAACTCTTTGCCTAAAAAGCACCACATCTGCATCTGTCATGTTAGCTTCTGACATGTTATTCAAAGCCAAAGCAAATGCATGATCGTCCCGTTGCCTCATTATTTCTGTTAACTCGAAAAACCTAAAATTACTCCAGAGGTTTGTGCCAGCCAGAATATTATACGGATTTGAGATATTCTCTAGGAATATCCACCGATCTCCTACTGGGCACAGCTGCTTCAGATCTCCAAACACTATAATAGACTTACCCCCAAAAATTACGTCTTGGCTTCTAAAAATTTGTCGAAGTCTTTGATCTAAATATCCTAGCGTTTTAGATCCGACCATCGAGATTTCATCGATAATAATTAATTGGAGGTCTATTAGCTTGCAATGCATCGTGTTTATGGAGTCATTGCTTAAAGGTCTTAAAGGACCTGATGTTTGATTCACTGGAAGTGAGAAAATGGAATGAAGTGTAAGTCCTCCAATTCCAAAAGCTGCTTTTCCAGTGGGAGCACAAAGTAAGACCTTTGCAGAATCAGTTGCTCCCGGTAGCTTATTAGCTCGCCAAGTTATAGACTGATATATCGTAGAAATCAATCTGCTTTTGCCTACTCCAGCACCTCCGCCAACATATTCATAAAATATTTTTTTGGCTGCTATATTATGCATTACGTGGGCATAATACAGACGTTGCTTAGCGTTAAGCGACCTGGACAGCGAGCAAAGGTTATCATCAGATACTAACGGGGGAAGTCTAATTAGTTGAAGTTCGCCATCTTCTGGGTTATTTACAGCATTGTCATCTTGGAGTACATTTACGTTTCGTTCGACGTTTGGTACCGCCAAGGCTCTAAATTCTTCATCTAGATATTGAGAGGCAGGTTCCTGAGGAGGAAGCCCATTATCTTCTCTGTCAACATTTTCAAAATCTTGAAGAACTCTCTCTAGTTCCATATCATCAAACACATCATATTGCTCTTTGTTGCGCTTAATGATTTCATAATTATTTCTGAATGTCATTTCATTGTCATTCGAAATAAGTTCAGTCTCTTCATTTCTCCATGGGAAGAAGAGCATTACGTGCTCTCTAAAATAATCCGACGGGGAAGAGTTTATGCTAAAGCGAACCCATCTAAGAATTAAGGCATGCTTACGTCTTTTGACGCCCCCAGTTCCATCTAGCAGTTGGTAGCTTTGGCCAGAAATGGGATTTTCTTCATTTTGATCCAAGTCGATCGCTTCATCATAATCTTCGTTGGACGGTTCTCTTGGTGCGTTTATTTTGGAAAACTTGTACCAAGCTGCAAATTCTGCAAGGCATATCGATTCTAAGTCTCCATGCCTCTGCACGTACCGATCAAGCAAGTTTTGCTCAAAAATATCAGTTGAGTTCTCAGGAAGCTGCTCTAATTCTCTATTAGATCGAACTATCCGAACTCTTTTATCTGGATGGCAAGTGTTTACAAAAATGTTTCCTTCACTTGCCTCAGACATGTGCAATCCTAAAATGTTGTAGGCTGCTTCTTGGGCTGATATTTCGGTAGCATTAATGAATTTGCTCCCGAGATGCTGCAATTTTCTTTTAACTGAAATATTTCCATGGCTTATTTCAGTCATGGCTTCTCTAAGCAGTTGCGACACCCCACGGTTGGATTTGTTTATGTAGTTAATTATATAACTACAACAGGCAAATGCATCTAAGATAAACTGTATATCCATGTTTGCCCTATGTAGGCCAAGGATATCCCTATTATAAGCGTTTACTAACCTATCGGAAAATTTGCGGCGGAGAAATACCTGAGGCTTTTTTAAGCTTGATCGGATGGCGAACTTGTACTCATCAAGACTTATCTGTAGATGAGTAAGAAAATTTTCAAAGTTATTAAAAACGGCTTCTTCTTCATCGGAAGTAGACTTTAAAACCTCTTTAATTTTTTTAAAAATTTCTTTAAAATGTTCAACATTGGGTTCGTTGTCTTCTAACGGAAACAAAACCATTGTTTCTGGCATTGGAGGGTATGGCATTTGATACCTGCAGAATTCCTGGCCACGCAGTTCCCTTAAACACGAAGAACTATGTTTATGCCGCTGATATTGAATTACTTCTTGCAATTCAGTATCGTCCCCTGTGGTGGTAATGAAACGATCAATGAAACTCACCACTTGATCGGAATTTTCTGGTCCTTCTAGCTTTGGAGCGCCAGAGAACCAGTACATTCCATGAGAATGGGGCGATCCCCTGTGCTGGAATTCTATCCTCCAATAATAATGGACCAGAGTAAACTCGCCAAAAATTTCGGAGCTTTTGAACAATTTAATTAATTGTCGAAACCTAAAGTCGAAGTATCGGGAGCATGTTACTGGGTCAGATCTAATTAATCTAGCCTTTTCGGCGGTAGAAAGAGTGGCCGCTTCGTCTTCTGTAATATTTCTATTATCCAATAGACGAGAAAGAATAACCAAAAGTTCATTCCATTTGGATTCCGCAGCGGAAAAAGTTATAAAAAAGGTAGGCAGCCCAAATTGCCTTATCATAGCTATGACCTTTTTTTTCTCAGCTTCCCAATGAGCTGGGGCGGATCGAAGACCTCTAAGAATGTGATATCCGTCGTCATGCTGTACAAGGTTGTCAACAAACGAATTATCCATCACATTGGCAGCAGTTACCGAACCTGATTTTTTACGAAGGGCAATCGAGATTGAATTTTGAATTCGCTGCATTTCGTAAAATTTGTACATGTAAAGTACTTTAGGTACTACTGCACAACGACGATCGTAAAAACGAATTTGCGATCTTGCTTTTTTTGCGTAGGTGGTTTTTGCTTTGAAAACAGCACCGCAAGAGATTGTTGGGAACGAAAGTTCTTCTGCATCTTCATCGAGGGTTAAATTAGTTGGAAGGCGCCCTTCTCCGGGGGCCAAAGCTATACGTTGAAGAGCAGTGTCATTATTTTCTAAAAGGGTTTCATGACCGCCTGGATTTAAATCTTCTTCTGGTCGATTTAATTGAGTATTGGGTAGTTGGCGTAATAGCTGTTCCACCTCCTCTCGGTCGGCTTCATCTGCGATAAATGGGATTTCTTCTCGATCTCCCATTTGAGTAAGCCAACTCCCATTAAAAGCAATATTGTGCTTTCTGTAAAGCTCAGTGTTAACTAAATAACGAACAGCTTCAAGGACCCGAGCGGGTCGAATTGTTTCAGTCATAAAATTGTGGGAATACTCTAGCTTCCTTTTAAGGTGCACCTGTATGACATGAGTCGCATCAAAGGAACGGGGAAGCGCGTTTACAGTATCAGGTACCGAAATCGGAACATTAACTACTGCACCTCTAATTCCGCATTGCCTTTCATAGCCTAGGGAGATAATACGCATAAAAGGAATTCGTGGAGAAATAAGGCGCTCCTCAAGGCATGTTAAATTTTTAAGGCACTCAGGGATATCTGGGAAGTCAAAGCCATTAGAGAGGCAAAGGGATGGTAATTTACCCTTTGAAACACTCTGACGACATGTGCTGCAAAACTGATATTTGCCTGACGGACTCGGGAATTTCCTACTTAAATAAAATGCATTGTCTACATTTAAATTTGGATACTTTGCAGATATGGAATTTTTCTTTAAACCATTTATCTGCGATGGAAACCATGTTCCTCCACAGCACACACAGCATTGAGTTGGTCCATCTTTTATATTCCGTCGATATTGTTCCCTAGCAGAGGCTCGGTTTCTTTGGCGTTGGCGTTCCCGATGATCATGTCTTTCATCTGGGGATAGTTCTGCTCTAGAAGCTATATTACGCTGTGACTGCCTTGCAGATTCAGCCTGGCGATTTTGAGAAATGGACCTGTATGTTAGGAGCCGCTCCTCAGCCATTTCCTGAATTTGCTGCTCCCGAAGTCTCCTCTGAAGCCTAGTGTTCCGATGATGGATTGTGTTCCTATGTTGTTCTCGTGCCCTAATTATTGGGTTGTTCCTAGCAATTCTGCGGACTTCGGCATCTCGTGCTCGCTCAGTCCTCCTAATTTCCTCTTGTGCTCTTCGGTTAGAGCGAGAGAGGGTGTTTTGCACCTGCTCTCGTCGCCGCTCCTCGGAGTTGCTCCTGGCAAGTGCGTGCGCTGCAGTATTTTGCAACTGCTCTCGTCGTCGCTCCTCCGAGTTCTGCCTGGCGAGTGCATGCGCTGCAGCATCTCGAGCACGTTCTGGCCTGCGGTTTTCCTCGAGCGATCTCCAAGCAGCGTGATCAGCAGTATTTTGCAACTGCTGTCGTCGACGCTCCTCGGAGTTGCCTCTGGCAAGTGCATGAGCTGCAGCATCCCGAGCACGTTCTGGCCCGCGGTTTTCCTCGAGCGATCTCCAGGCAGCGCGATTCGCAGTATTTTGCATCTGCTGTCGTCGCCGCTCCTGTGAGTTGCCTCTGGCAAGTGCGTGCGCTGCAGTATTTTGCAACTGCTCTCGTCGTCGCTCCTCCGAGTTCTGCCTGGCGAGTGCATGCGCTGCAGCATCTCGAGCACGTTCTGGCCTGCGGTTTTCCTCGAGCGATCTCCAAGCAGCGTGATCAGCAGTATTTTGCAACTGCTGTCGTCGACGCTCCTCGGAGTTGCCTCTGGCAAGTGCATGAGCTGCAGCATCCCGAGCACGTTCTGGCCTGCGGTTTTCCTCGAGCGATCTCCAAGCAGCGTGATCCGCAGTATTTTGCAACTGCTGTCGTCGACGCTCCTCGGAGTTGCCTCTGGCAAGTGCATGAGCTGCAGCATCTCGAGCACGTTCTGGCCTGCGGTTTTCCTCGAGCGATCTCCAAGCAGCGTGATCCGCAGTATTTTGCAACTGCTGTCGTCGACGCTCCTCGGAGTTCTGCCTGGCGAGTGCATGAGATGCTGCATCATTCACTCGTTCCCGCGCTCGAACTCGTTCACTACGCCTTCTCTGAGAGCGTGCTTCGGTATTTCGAGCGAGAGTCTCCTCTGCAACCTCCGAAATTGCTGAGCGGACAAGGGCATTGTGCTCGGCATTTCGGGCTCTAATTTGTGGAGCATTTCGTGCGTATTGAGCGCGACATCGCCTAAGTGCGGCTTGGCGGCGCTGTTCTTGGGACAAAGAAGATGTGCGCGGCATTTTCTTGTTCCTGTTTAAAAAAAGGGCGCTTGAAAAAGCTAATTCGCCTAACGATGGTCTCCACAGGAGATCGAAATATATTCCCAGCTTTACATATTTTATACATTTACCGATCGCTTCTATGGCAGCTATAAGATATAGTCGTCCGATTTTTATGAAATTTATACACTGATAAAAAAAAAACAAGAATTTTGGTCATAAAAACGTGATTTTTCGGTCACGAAAATGGCTGAAGCATATTTTGGTCTTCTTTGGATATTTTCGGTCATCTTTTAAGTACTTTTTCATTCTACATTTGAGATTTTTCAAATATTATTTCAATCCTTAAAAAAGTTTAAAATAAGAACGATAAACGACCGAAAATCTTAAAAAATTACCATAACAAGGCTTAAATTAAGAAAAAAAAAATTTGTTTGAATCCTAACGAGACCGTCCTTAGTTAATACTACTAAACATTCGTAATACCAAACATTTTAAATTAAACATTATTGTGAAAGAATTTTTATAATCTGTAATTATAGAGCTAGAAATGATTATTATTAATTAAATTAGTTTTAGAAATTTTATTAAAAGCTACTACGACCGACCGCTTACCAACTGGGCCACTGAGGCAAATCAAACACTATTGTTGGGAACGTGAATACATACAGTTCCAAGGACAGAGAAAACAAAAAAAAAAAATGTATCTCCCCCTCTGAGCTAAAAATAGATTTTTTAAGAATGGTCATAAGAGCGAGACGGCACTATGACTTCCATTTTTGTGTGAGAAAAAAAGAGACAACACCAGAAGCCGTCTCTTCTGAATTTTTAAGATTAACAAAAATCTTAATTAACGATTTTTATTTCTTAAAATATATCATTTTCGGTATTACTTTATGATTTTTTCTTCTTCTTATTAGAATATTTGGTCTTTTTTTAAGATTTTTTTTTTAAGAATGCCAAAAAATGTGCAAATCTTAAATGTAGATTATTTTGTTCGTAAATATACCCTGAAAAATCTTCTTTGTAGTATTTTTGGTCTTATAGTAAGATTTTAAATGAAGATTGCGCAAAATCTCAAAAGAAGATTTTTTATTTTTTTTATCAGTGTACCAAAATTCTATAATAATAAGTAAAGCTCATATCTCAGAGAAGATGAAAATACGTTAAAAAACAACGAAGTTATAATTTTTATACCCTTGCAGGGTATTATAATTTCAGTCAGAAGTTTGCAACGCAGTGAAGGAGACGTTTCCGACCCTATAAAGTATATATATTCTTGATCAGAATCAACGGCCGAGTCGATCTGGCCATGTCCGTCTGTCCGTCCGTCTGTCCGTCTGTCCGTTCGTCTGTCCGTCTGTCCGTTTCTACGCAAACTAGTCCCTCAGTTTTGAAGCTATATGAATGAAACTTTGAATATGGCCTTCTATATACTCTCACTGCTATATATGTCAGAACGGGCCGGATCGGACGACTATATCATATAGCTGCCATACAAATGTTCGATAAATTTTTAGAAAAAATATTATAACTTGGCTGTTTTTTAACATTTTTGCACTATTTTTGAGATATGACCAATTTA
>NW_027222622.1:0-13514 GCF_030179895.1 Drosophila kikkawai
TATAACTTGGCTGTTTTTTAACATTTTTGCACCATTATTGAGATATGACCAATTTATATAATTTCAGAATTTCTATATTAATTTTATGAAAATCGGATGACTATATCTTATAGCTGCCATAGGAACAATCGGGCAATTAACAGAAAAAAAATTATAACTTCGTTGTTTTTCAACGTATTTTTATCTTCTTTGAGATATAGCCATTTTTTATTATTTCAGAATTTCGTATTTAATTTTATGAAAATCGGGCGACTATATCTTATAGCTGCCATAGGAACGATCGGGGAACTGCAAGAAAAAATCTAATTTCGGTGTTTTTTTTCTTTTATATTATTTCCCATTTTTCCCCCATTTTCGGATTTAATTTGATTAAAATCGAACGATTATATCCTATAGCTGCCATAGGAACGATCTGAAAATGTTTAGGAAAAAATATAAAAGTTCGTTGTTATTACTTATATGTTTCTGTTTTAGAATTGTATACATATATAGCTCATGTAAGATATATCTGGCCAATTCTGTAATTGGCAATTTGCAATCTGTACTCATAGCCTCTACTAAACAAGTGATCAATCTTGCACATTGCATAATTAACCTTATTACCTGACATCTACCTGTAGTAGAGTCAAAAGGGTTAACCTTAAAGGTTGACAACAGGGAAGGTAAGGTGCTTTTTTATTGACGCACATGTATAATCCGCGGACTAGTATTTTTACGAAATCTCGCGCCATATATGAAGATTTTCGAGTATGACACGTGGTGGTCACTCTATTTCTAACCGACCGAAAACTTAAACTTAATTGGTAAACTTCCAAACATATTTGCCATTTTTTAAGTGTAAGGCTAGACCATAGACCTACAGGGACTGAGTGACAACATATATCAGTACTTCTCAGTGCTTTCAGTAGTTTTCTACTGTGTGAATTTGTGTTTATCTCAGTGAAAACAGTGAAAAGACAATTAATAGTGTTTGTGTGTGTGTGTATAGATATAGAAAAATTTGAGTAAGTTTAGTGTTAGTTATACATTTTGGCTAGATTTGGTTTGGGTACGTTTTTAAACATTTGCCTCAATATATTTCGATCTCCTGTGGAGACCATCGTTAGGCGAATTAGCTTTTTCAAGCGCCCTTTTTTTAAACAGGAACAAGAAAATGCCGCGCACATCTTCTTTGTCCCAAGAACAGCGCCGCCAAGCCGCACTTAGGCGAAGTCGCGCTCAATACGCACGAAATGCTCCACAAATTAGAGCCCGAAATGCCGAGCACAATGCCCTTGTCCGCTCAGCAATTTCGGAGGTTGCAGAGGAGACTCGCGCTCGAAATACCGAAGCACGCTCTCAGAGAAGGCGTAGTGAACGAGTTCGAGCGCGGGAACGAGTGAATGATGCAGCATCTCATGCACTCGCCAGGCAGAACTCCGAGGAGCGTCGACGACAGCAGTTGCAAAATACTGCGGATCACGCTGCTTGGAGATCGCTCGAGGAAAACCGCAGGCCAGAACGTGCTCGAGATGCTGCAGCTCATGCACTTGCCAGAGGCAACTCCGAGGAGCGTCGACGACAGCAGTTGCAAAATACTGCGGATCACGCTGCTTGGAGATCGCTCGAGGAAAACCGCAGGCCAGAACGTGCTCGAGATGCTGCAGCGCATGCACTCGCCAGGCAGAACTCGGAGGAGCGACGACGAGAGCAGTTGCAAAATACTGCAGCGCACGCACTTGCCAGAGGCAACTCCCAGGAGCGGCGACGACAGCAGATGCAAAATACTGCGAATCGCGCTGCCTGGAGATCGCTCGAGGAAAACCGCGGGCCAGAACGTGCTCGGGATGCTGCAGCTCATGCACTTGCCAGAGGCAACTCCGAGGAGCGTCGACGACAGCAGTTGCAAAATACTGCTGATCACGCTGCTTGGAGATCGCTCGAGGAAAACCGCAGGCCAGAACGTGCTCGAGATGCTGCAGCGCATGCACTCGCCAGGCAGAACTCGGAGGAGCGACGACGAGAGCAGTTGCAAAATACTGCAGCGCACGCACTTGCCAGGAGCAACTCCGAGGAGCGGCGACGAGAGCAGGTGCAAAACACCCTCTCTCGCTCTAACCGAAGAGCACAAGAGGAAATTAGGAGGACTGAGCGAGCACGAGATGCCGAAGTCCGCAGAATTGCTAGGAACAACCCAATAATTAGGGCACGAGAACAACATAGGAACACAATCCATCATCGGAACACTAGGCTTCAGAGGAGACTTCGGGAGCAGCAAATTCAGGAAATGGCTGAGGAGCGGCTCCTAACATACAGGTCCATTTCTCAAAATCGCCAGGCTGAATCTGCAAGGCAGTCACAGCGTAATATAGCTTCTAGAGCAGAACTATCCCCAGATGAAAGACATGATCATCGGGAACGCCAACGCCAAAGAAACCGAGCCTCTGCTAGGGAACAATATCGACGGAATATAAAAGATGGACCAACTCAATGCTG
Source organism: Drosophila kikkawai (assembly GCF_030179895.1). Taxonomy (NCBI): domain Eukaryota; kingdom Metazoa; phylum Arthropoda; class Insecta; order Diptera; family Drosophilidae; genus Drosophila; species Drosophila kikkawai. The sequence continues at coordinate 2,476 of NW_027222622.1, forward strand.
TGTGTGCTGTGGAGGAACATGGTTTCCATCGCAGATAAATGGTTTAAAGAAAAATTCCATATCTGCAAAGTATCCAAATTTAAATGTAGACAATGCATTTTATTTAAGTAGGAAATTCCCGAGTCCGTCAGGCAAATATCAGTTTTGCAGCACATGTCGTCAGAGTGTTTCAAAGGGTAAATTACCATCCCTTTGCCTCTCTAATGGCTTTGACTTCCCAGATATCCCTGAGTGCCTTAAAAATTTAACATGCCTTGAGGAGCGCCTTATTTCTCCACGAATTCCTTTTATGCGTATTATCTCCCTAGGCTATGAAAGGCAATGCGGAATTAGAGGTGCAGTAGTTAATGTTCCGATTTCGGTACCTGATACTGTAAACGCGCTTCCCCGTTCCTTTAATGCGACTCATGTCATACAGGTGCACCTTAAAAGGAAGCTAGAGTATTCCCACAATTTCATGACTGAAACAATTCGACCCGCTCGGGTCCTTGAAGCTGTTCGTTATTTAGTTAACACTGAGCTTTACAGAAAGCACAATATTGCTTTTAATGGGAGTTGGCTTACTCAAATGGGAGATCGAGAAGAAATCCCATTTATCGCAGATGAAGCCGACCGAGAGGAGGTGGAACAGCTATTACGCCAACTACCCAATACTCAATTAAATCGACCAGAAGAAGATTTAAATCCAGGCGGTCATGAAACCCTTTAAGAAAATAATGACACTGCTCTTCAACGTATAGCTTTGGCCCCCGGAGAAGGGCGCCTTCCAACTAATTTAACCCTCGATGAAGATGCAGAAGAACTTTCGTTCCCAACAATCTCTTGCGGTGCTGTTTTCAAAGCAAAAACCACCTACGCAAAAAAAGCAAGATCGCAAATTCGTTTTTACGATCGTCGTTGTGCAGTAGTACCTAAAGTACTTTACATGTACAAATTTTACGAAATGCAGCGAATTCAAAATTCAATCTCGATTGCCCTTCGTAAAAAATCAGGTTCGGTAACTGCTGCCAATGTGATGGATAATTCGTTTGTTGACAACCTTGTACAGCATGACGACGGATATCACATTCTTAGAGGTCTTCGATCCGCCCCAGCTCATTGGGAAGCTGAGAAAAAAAAGGTCATAGCTATGATAAGGCAATTTGGGCTGCCTACCTTTTTTATAACTTTTTCCGCTGCGGAATCCAAATGGAATGAACTTTTGGTTATTCTTTCTCGTCTATTGGATAATAGAAATATTACAGAAGACGAAGCGGCCACTCTTTCTACCGCCGAAAAGGCTAGATTAATTAGATCTGACCCAGTAACATGCTCCCGATACTTCGACTTTAGGTTTCGACAATTAATTAAATTATTCAAAAGCTCCGAAATTTTTGGCGAGTTTACTCTGGTCCATTATTATTGGAGGATAGAATTCCAGCACAGGGGATCGCCCCATTCTCATGGAATGTACTGGTTCTCTGGCGCTCCAAAGCTAGAAGGACCAGAAAATTCCGATCAAGTGGTGAGTTTCATTGATCGTTTCATTACCACCACAGGGGACGATACTGAATTGCAAGAAGTAATTCAATATCAGCGGCATAAACATAGTTCTTCGTGTTTAAGGGAACTGCGTGGCCAGGAATTCTGCAGGTATCAAATGCCATACCCTCCAATGCCAGAAACAATGGTTTTGTTTCCGTTAGAAGACAACGAACCCAATGTTGAACATTTTAAAGAAATTTTTTAAAAAATTAAAGAGGTTTTAAAGTCTACTTCCGATGAAGAAGAAGCCGTTTTTAATAACTTTGAAAATTTTCTTACTCATCTACAGATAAGTCTTGATGAGTACAAGTTCGCCATCCGATCAAGCTTAAAAAAGCCTCAGGTATTTCTCCGCCGCAAATTTTCCGATAGGTTAGTAAACGCTTATAATAGGGATATCCTTGGCCTACATAGGGCAAACATGGATATACAGTTTATCTTAGATGCATTTGCCTGTTGTAGTTATATAATTAACTACATAAACAAATCCAACCGTGGGGTGTCGCAACTGCTTAGAGAAGCCATGACTGAAATAAGCCATGGAAATATTTCAGTTAAAAGAAAATTGCAGCATCTCGGGAGCAAATTCATTAATGCTACCGAAATATCAGCCCAAGAAGCAGCCTACAACATTTTAGGATTGCACATGTCTGAGGCAAGTGAAGGAAACATTTTTGTAAACACTTGCCATCCAGATAAAAGAGTTCGGATAGTTCGATCTAATAGAGAATTAGAGCAGCTTCCTGAGAACTCAACTGATATTTTTGAGCAAAACTTGCTTGATCGGTACGTGCAGAGGCATGGAGACTTAGAATCGATATGCCTTGCAGAATTTGCAGCTTGGTACAAGTTTTCCAAAATAAACGCACCAAGAGAACCGTCCAACGAAGATTATGATGAAGCGATCGACTTGGATCAAAATGAAGAAAATCCCATTTCTGGCCAAAGCTACCAACTGCTAGATGGAACTGGGGGCGTCAAAAGACGTAAGCATGCCTTAATTCTTAGATGGGTTCGCTTTAGCATAAACTCTTCCCCGTCGGATTATTTTAGAGAGCACGTAATGCTCTTCTTCCCATGGAGAAATGAAGTGACTGAACTTATTTCGAATGACAATGAAATGACATTCAGAAATAATTATGAAATCATTAAGCGCAACAAAGAGCAATATGATGTGTTTGATGATATGGAACTAGAGAGAGTTCTTCAAGATTTTGAAAATGTTGACAGAGAAGATAATGGGCTTCCTCCTCAGGAACCTGCCTCTCAATATCTAGATGAAGAATTTAGAGCCTTGGCGGTACCAAACGTCGAACGAAACGTAAATGTACTCCAAGATGACAATGCTGTAAATAACCCAGAAGATGGCGAACTTCAACTAATTAGACTTCCCCCGTTAGTATCTGATGATAACCTTTGCTCGCTGTCCAGGTCGCTTAACGCTAAGCAACGTCTGTATTATGCCCACGTAATGCATAATATAGCAGCCAAAAAAATATTTTATGAATATGTTGGCGGAGGTGCTGGAGTAGGCAAAAGCAGATTGATTTCTACGATATATCAGTCTATAACTTGGCGAGCTAATAAGCTACCGGGAGCAACTGATTCTGCAAAGGTCTTACTTTGTGCTCCCACTGGAAAAGCAGCTTTTGGAATTGGAGGACTTACACTTCATTCCATTTTCTCACTTCCAGTGAATCAAACATCAGGTCCTTTAAGACCTTTAAGCAATGACTCCATAAACACGATGCATTGCAAGCTAATAGACCTCCAATTAATTATTATCGATGAAATCTCGATGGTCGGATCTAAAACGCTAGGATATTTAGATCAAAGACTTCGACAAATTTTTAGAAGCCAAGACGTAATTTTTGGGGGTAAGTCTATTATAGTGTTTGGAGATCTGAAGCAGCTGTGCCCAGTAGGAGATCGGTGGATATTCCTAGAGAATATCTCAAATCCGTATAATATTCTGGCTGGCACAAACCTCTGGAGTAATTTTAGGTTTTTCGAGTTAACAGAAATAATGAGGCAACGGGACGATCATGCATTTGCTTTGGCTTTGAATAACATGTCAGAAGCTAACATGACAGATGCAGATGTGGTGCTTTTTAGGCAAAGAGTTGTCACGCCAACCGACGTTCCGGATGAAGCAATCCACTTATTTGCTTCCAATGACGAGGTTAATCAGTACAACGCCTTAAAGCTCGCTCAAATCCCCACAGAAGAGTTCGTTTCAACTGCCATAGATACTGTGAAATCAGCTAATATGTCAGTACGAAATAAAGAAACAACTCTCAGAAATGCCCAAAATATGAAAACGTCCGAAACCCAGGGTCTGCCATATATTCTGCGTCTTAAAACAACAGCAAAGTATATGGTTACCGTCAATATAGATACAAATGATGGTCTGGTAAACGGGGCAACAGGCCAATTAATGCAGATTGACAACTGCATGGTAAACAACGTTGGATTAGTAAGAAAACTTTGGATTAAGTTTTCAGATCCTACAGTTGGTGCCATGGCCAGGTCAAAAGTTAGGAGAAATGATCACCCAGATTGGACTCCTATTGAAAAAACAGCTCGAGTCTTCCAATGCGGAAGCTCAGGACATTCTTCTGTTGATCGAAAGCAATTCCCTGTTGTTCCTGCTGAGGCTATAACTATACATAAAAGCCAAGGAGCCACCTACAGCAAAGTCGCTGTGCACCTTAAAAGGGGCATTAAGCGAGCTTCGCTTTACGTAGGATGCAGCAGAGCAACAAGCGCATCGGGTCTTCCTTTTAGGAGACTTTGTTCCTCCAACTAGATTTGGAGCTACAAATGTCCAAGCAGAGCTAGAAAGCTTGAGAGGAGAAAAGGCCTTGACTACGCAGTATGAATTCTTCGTCAATGGAGATAATACCATCTCAATGTATTATCACAATATTGAGTCCCTTCGCGCTCATCGCGAAGACATTGGCAATGACCAAATTATATGTTCTGCTAACTTTCTGTGTTTTGTCGAAACCTGGACTCTTCCCCACGAAGAGTACAACTTAAGGGATTTCAGAAGAATTGATAGCAATCGGTTAAATGGTATTGGGAAAAACGGAATACTTATTTATGCTAAACAAAGTATTTCGTCAAATGTGCAGTTTCTTTTTGAGACAAAGAAATCGCCAACACCCAGAGCAACCTATCAATCGATTGCTTTTAAATATCTTGACACGTCATTTATAATTGTTTATAGGAGTCCCGGATATCCTATTGAAAGATTTCGTAATGAAATTAAATCTGACGTTGAAAGAGTTCGAAGAATGGATATTAATAAAGTTGTTTTATTAGGAGACTTTAATATCTGCAGATCCTCAGCGGGCGATGTTTTGGAGGAATTTTTGAATGGACATAATCTTTTGCCATTAAATAATTCTGAAACAACGAAACAGCAAACTCAAATTGATTGGATATTTTCTGACTCTCGAGTTCCAGAAGCTGTTGCCCTGACATATAAGACCCCTTATAGCCATCATGATGGTATTTTTTTTAAATATAGGTTGTAATAGAGTAGGTTTTTGACTAATTATAGATCTAAGTAGCATTTTTTTTCCCCCCTCGTGGATTGAGACCTTGTCGTGGTGAGGGGGCTTAGTACGTGAATTTCGAACAAGAAAATATCACTGAAACTAACCGCAATCCTTATATAAACCAGTTTTTATTTTTTTACTTACTGCAAGGGTATTTAAACTTCGGCTAGCCGAAGTTAGCTTCTTTTCTTGTTTCATTTAATTTTTTCTCAATTTTTGAGAATTTTAATGATGGTACCCCTTATCAAATTTTTGAGAAAATGGCTCAAAAAATTTTTTTCTTCATATATGGCAAAATCGATTCTCCTGTTAATGCTGATCAAGAATAAATCTGCATACTACGTTTAGGGCTTTTTTTCATTTAATTTTTTCTCAATTTTTGAGAATTTTAATGATGGTACCCCTTATCAAATTTTGAGAAAATGGCTCAAAAAATTTTTTCCTTCAGATATGGCAAAATCGATTCTCCTGTTAATGCTGATCAAGAATATATATGATTTATGGGGTCGGAAATGACTCCTTCAGCCAGAAAAAGTATTATTTTATATTTTGAAATCAAATTTTGGAGGACAATTCGGAAAGCTGTTCTGAATTGGGTTTTCTACGCTTAACAAATCTGCATACTACGTTTAGGGCTTTTTTTCATTTCATTTTTTCTCAATTTTTGAGAATTTTAATGATGGTACCCCTTATCAAATTTTTGAGAAAATGGCTCAAAAAATTTTTTCCTTCAGATATGGCAAAATCGATTCTCCTGTTAATGCTGATCAAGAATATATATGATTTATGGGGTCGGTAATGACTCCTTCAGCCAGAAAAAGTATTATTTTATATTTTGAAATCAAATTTTGGAGGACAATTCGGAAAGCTGTTCTGAATTGGGTTTTCTACGCTTAACAAATCTGCATACTACGTTTAGGGCTTTTTTTCATTTAATTTTTTCTCAATTTTTGAGAATTTTAATGATGGTACCCCTTATCAAATTTTGAGAAAATGGCTCAAAAAATTTTTTCCTTCAGATATGGCAAAATCGATTCTCCTGTTAATGCTGATCAAGAATATATATGATTTATGGGGTCGGAAATGACTCCTTCAGCCAGAAAAAGTATTATTTTATATTTTGAAATCAAATTTTGGAGGACAATTCGGAAAGCTGTTCTGAATTGGGTTTTCTACGCTTAACAAATCTGCATACTACGTTTAGGGCTTTTTTTCATTTCATTTTTTCGTAATTTTTGAGAATTTTAATGATTGAGAATACCCCTTATCAAATTTTGAGAAAATGGCTCAAAAAATTTTTTCCTTCGGTTATGGCTAAATCGATTCTCCTGTTAATGCTGATCAAGAATATATATGATTTATGGGGTCGGAAATGACTCCTTCAGCCAGAAAAAGTATTATTTTATATTTTGAAATCAAATTTTGGAGGACAAATCGGAAAGCTGTTCTGAATTGGGTTTTCTACGCTTAACAAATCTGCATACTACGTTTAGGGCTTTTTTTCATTTCATTTTTTCTCAATTTCTGAGAATTTTAATGATGAATTTAAGGGGTACCCCTTATCAAATTTTGAGAAAATGGCTCAAAAAATTTTTTCCTTCGGATATGGCTAAATCGATTCTCCTGTTAATGCTGATCAAGAATATATATGATTTATGGGGTCGGAAATTACTCCTTCAGCCAGAAAAAGTATTATTTTATATTTTGAAATCAAATTTTGGAGGACAATTCGGAAAGCTGTTCTGAATTGGGTTTTCTACGCTTAACAAATCTGCATACTACGTTTAGGGCTTTTTTTCATTTCATTTTTTCTCAATTTTTGAGAATTTTAATGATTGAGAATACCCCTTATCAAATTTTGAGAAAATGGCTCAAAAAATGTTTTCCTTCGGATATGGCTAAATCGATTCTCCTGTTAATGCTGATCAAGAATATATATGATTTATGGGGTCGGAAATGACTCCTTCAGCCAGAAAAAGTATTATTTTATATTTTGAAATCAAATTTTGGAGGACAATTCGGAAAGCTGTTCTGAATTGGGTTTTCTACGCTTAACAAATCTGCATACTACGTTTAGGGCTTTTTTTCATTTCATTTTTTCGTAATTTTTGAGAATTTTAATGATTGAGAATACCCCTTATCAAATTTTGAGAAAATGGCTCAAAAAATGTTTTCCTTCGGATATGGCTAAATCGATTCTCCTGTTAATGCTGATCAAGAATATATATGATTTATGGGGTCGGAAATGACTCCTTCAGCCAGAAAAAGTATTATTTTATATTTTGAAATCAAATTTTGGAGGACAATTCGGAAAGCTGTTCTGAATTGGGTTTTCTACGCTTAACAAATCTGCATACTACGTTTAGGGCTTTTTTTCATTTCATTTTTTCTCAATTTTTGAGAATTTTAATGATTGAGAATACCCCTTATCAAATTTTGAGAAAATGGCTCAAAAAATGTTTTCCTTCGGATATGGCTAAATCGATTCTCCTGTTAATGCTGATCAAGAATATATATGATTTATGGGGTCGGAAATGACTCCTTCAGCCAGAAAAAGTATTATTTTATATTTTGAAATCAAATTTTGGAGGACAATTCGGAAAGCTGTTCTGAATTGGGTTTTCTACGCTTAACAAATCTGCATACTACGTTTAGGCCTTTTTTTCATTTCATTTTTTCTCAATTTTTGAGCATTTTAATGATGGTACGTACCCCTTATCAAATTTTGAGAAAATGGCTCAAAAAATTTTTTCCTTCGGATATGGCTAAATCGATTCTCCTGTTAATGCTGATCAAGAATATATATGATTTATGGGGTCGGAAATGACTCCTTCAGCCAGAAAAAGTATTATTTTATATTTTGAAATCAAATTTTGGAGGACAATTCGGAAAGCTGTTCTGAATTGGGTTTTCTACGCTTAACAAATCTGCATACTACGTTTAGGCCTTTTTTTCATTTCATTTTTTCTCAATTTTTGAGAATTTTAATGATGGTACCCCTTATCAAATTTTGAGAAAAAGGCTCAAAAAATTTTTTCCTTCGGATATGGCTAAATCGATTCTCCTGTTAATGCTGATCAAGAATATATATGATTTATGGGGTCGGAAATGACTCCTTCAGCCAGAAAAAGTATTATTTTATATTTTGAAATAAAATTTTGGAGGACAATTCGGAAAGCTGTTCTGAATTGGGTTTTCTACGCTTAACAAATCTGCATACTACGTTTAGGGCTTTTTTCATTTCATTTTTTCTCAATTTTTGAGAATTTTAATGATGGTAACCCTTATCAAATTTTGAGAAAATGGCTCAAAAAATTTTTTCCTTCGGATATGGCTAAATCGATTCTCCTTAATGCTGATCAAGAATATATATGATTTATGGGGTCGGAAATGACTCCTTCAGCCAGAAAAAGTATTATTTTATATTTTGAAATCAAATTTTGGAGGACAATTCGGAAAGCTGTTCTGAATTGGGTTTTCTACGCTTAACAAATCTGCATACTACGTTTAGGGCTTTTTTTCATTTCATTTTTTCTCAATTTTTGAGAATTTTAATGATGGTACCCCTAATCAAATTTTGAGAAAAAGGCTCAAAAAATTTTTTCCTTCGGATATGGCTAAATCGATTCTCCTGTTAATGCTGATCAAGAATATATATGATTTATGGGGATTTATGGCTAAATCGATTCTCCTGTTAATGCTGATCAAGAATATATATGATTTATGGGGTCGGAAATGACTCCTTCAGCCAGAAAAAGTATTATTTTATATTTTGAAATCAAATTTTGGAGGACAATTCGGAAAGCTGTTCTGAATTGGGTTTTCTACGCTTAACAAATCTGCATACTACGTTTAGGGCTTTTTTTCATTTCATTTTTTCTCAATTTTTGAGAATTTTAATGATGGTAGCCCTTATCAAATTTTGAGAAAATGGGGATTTATGGCTAAATCGATTCTCCTGTTAATGCTGATCAAGAATATATATGATTTATGGGGTCGGAAATGACTCCTTCAGCCAGAAAAAGTATTATTTTATATTTTGAAATCAAATTTTGGAGGACAATTCGGAAAGCTGTTCTGAATTGGGTTTTCTACGCTTAACAAATCTGCATACTACGTTTAGGGCTTTTTTTCATTTCATTTTTTCTCAATTTTTGAGAATTTTAATGATGGTAGTCCTTATCAAAGTTTGAGAAAATGGCTCAAAAAATTTTTTCCTTCGGATATGGCTAAATCGATTCTCCTGTTAATGCTGATCAAGAATATATATGATTTATGGGGTCGAAATGACTCCTTCAGCCAGAAAAAGTATTATTTTATATTTTGAAATCAAATTTTGGAGGACAATTCGGAAAGCTGTTCTGAATTGGGTTTTCTACGCTTAACAAATCTGCATACTACGTTTAGGGCTTTTTTTCATTTCATTTTTTCTCAATTTTTGAGAATTTTAATGATGGTAGCCCTTATCAAATTTTGAGAAAATGGCTCAAAAAATTTTTTCCTTCGGATATGGCTAAATCGATTCTCCTGTTAATGCTGATCAAGAATATATATGATTTATGGGGTCGGAAATGACTCCTTCAGCCAGAAAAAGTATTATTTTATATTTTGAAATCAAATTTTGGAGGACAATTCGGAAAGCTGTTCTGAATTGGGTTTTCTACGCTTAACAAATCTGCATACTACGTTTAGGGCTTTTTTTCATTTCATTTTTTCTCAATTTTTGAGAATTTTAAGGATGGTACCCCTTATCAAATTTTGAGAAAATGGCTCAAAAAATTTTTTCCTTCGGATATGGCTAAATCGATTCTCCTGTTAATGCTGATCAAGAATATATATGATTTATGGGGTCGGAAATGACTCCTTCAGCCAGAAAAAGTATTATTTTATATTTTGAAATCAAATTTTGGAGGACAATTCGGAAAGCTGTTCTGAATTGGGTTTTCTACGCTTAACAAATCTGCATACTACGTTTAGGGCTTTTTTTCATTTCATTTTTTCTCAATTTTTGAGAATTTTAAGGATGGTACCCCTTATCAAATTTTGAGAAAATGGCTCAAAAAATTTTTTCCTTCGGATATGGCTAAATCGATTCTCCTGTTAATGCTGATCAAGAATATATATGATTTATGGGGTCGGAAATGACTCCTTCAGCCAGAAAAAGTATTATTTTATATTTTGAAATCAAATTTTGGAGGACAATTCGGAAAGCTGTTCTGAATTGGGCTTTCTACGCTTAACAAATCTGCATACTACGTTTAGGGCTTTTTTTCATTTCATTTTTTCTCAATTTTTGAGAATTTTAATGATGGTAGCCCTTATCAAATTTTGAGAAAATGGCTCAAAAAATTTTTTCCTTCGGATATGGCTAAATCGATTCTCCTGTTAATGCTGATCAAGAATATATATGATTTATGGGGTCGGAAATGACTCCTTCAGCCAGAAAAAGTATTATTTTATATTTTGAAATCAAATTTTGGAGGACAATTCGGAAAGCTGTTCTGAATTGGGTTTTCTACGCTTAACAAATCTGCATACTACGTTTAGGGCTTTTTTTCATTTCATTTTTTCTCAATTTTTGAGAATTTTAAGGATGGTACCCCTTATCAAATTTTGAGAACATGGCTCAAAAAATTTTTTCCTTCGGATATGGCTAAATCGATTCTCCTGTTAATGCTGATCAAGAATATATATGGTTTATGGGGTCGGAAATGACTCCTTCAGCCAGAAAAAGTATTATTTTATATTTTGAAATCAAATTTTGGAGGACAATTCGGAAAGCTGTTCTGAATTGGGTTTTCTACGCTTAACAAATCTGCATACTACGTTTAGGCCTTTTTTTCATTTCATTTTTTCTCAATTTTTGAGCATTTTAATGATGGTACGTACCCCTTATCAAATTTTGAGAAAATGGCTCAAAAAATTTTTTCCTTCGGATATGGCTAAATC
>NW_027222623.1:0-57000 GCF_030179895.1 Drosophila kikkawai
TTCGTTATTTAGTCTTCTACTCCTTCTTTTTTGCCTTCTTCTTCGTTATTTAGTCTTCTACTCCTTCTTTTTTGCCTTCTTCTTCGTTATTTAGTCTTCTACTCCTTCTTTTTTGCTTTCTTCTTCGTTATTTAGTCTTCTACTCCTTCTTCTACTCCTTCTTTTTTGCCTTCTTCTTCGTTATTTAATCTTCTACTCCTTTTTTGCCTTCTTCTTCGTTATTTAGTCTTCTACTCCTTCTTTTTTGCCTTCTTCTTCGTTATTTAGTCTTCTACTCCTTCTTTTTTGCCTTCTTCTTCGTTATTTAGTCTTCTACTCCTTCTTTTTTTGCCTTCTTCTTCGTTATTTAGTCTTTTTTGCCTTCTTCTTCGTTATTTAGTCTTCTACTCCTTCTTTTTTGCCTTCTTCTTCGTTATTTAGTCTTCTACTCCTTCTTTTTTGCCTTCTTCTTCGTTATTTAGTCTTCTACTCCTTCTTTTTGCCTTCTTCTTCGTTATTTAGTCTTCTACTCCTTCTTTTTTGCCTTCTTCTTCGTTATTTAGTCTTCTACTCCTTCTTTTTTGCCTTCTTCTTCGTTATTTAGTCTTCTACTCCTTCTTTTTTGCCTTCTTCTTCGTTATTTAGTCTTCTACTCCTTCTTTTTTGCCTTCTTCTTCGTTATTTAGTCTTCTACTCCTTCTTTTTGCCTTCTTCTTCGTTATTTAGTCTTCTACTCCTTCTTTTTTGCCTTCTTCTTCGTTATTTAGTCTTCTACTCCTTCTTTTTTGCCTTCTTCTTCGTTATTTAGTCTTCTACTCCTTCTTTTTTGCCTTCTTCTTCGTTATTTAGTCTTCTACTCCTTCTTTTTGCCTTCTTCTTCGTTATTTAGTCTTCTACTCCTTCTTTTTTGCCTTCTTCTTCGTTATTTAGTCTTCTACTCCTTCTTTTTTGCCTTCTTCTTCGTTATTTAGTCTTCTACTCCTTCTTTTTTGCCTTCTTCTTCGTTATTTAGTCTTCTACTCCTTCTTTTTTGCCTTCTTCTTCGTTATTTAGTCTTCTACTCCTTCTTTTTTGCCTTCTTCTTCGTTATTTAGTCTTCTACTCCTTCTTTTTTGCCTTCTTCTTCGTTATTTAGTCTTCTACTACTCCTTCTTTTTTGCCTTCTTCTTCGTTATTTAGTCTTCTACTCCTTCTTTTTTGCCTTCTTCTTCGTTATTTAGTCTTCTACTCCTTCTTTTTTGCCTTCTTCTTCGTTATTTAGTCTTCTACTCCTTCTTTTTTGCCTTCTTCTTCGTTATTTAGTCTTCTACTCCTTCTTTTTTGCCTTCTTCTTCGTTATTTAGTCTTCTACTCCTTCTTTTTGCCTTCTTCTTCGTTATTTAGTCTTCTACTCCTTCTTTTTTGCCTTCTTCTTCGTTATTTAGTCTTCTACTCCTTCTTTTTTGCCTTCTTCTTCGTTATTTAGTCTTCTACTCCTTCTTTTTCCTTCTTCTTCGTTATTTAGTCTTCTACTCCTCCTTCTTTTTTGCCTTCTTCTTCGTTATTTAGTCTTCTACTCCTTCTTTTTTGCCTTCTTCTTCTTCGTTATTTCGTCTTCTACTCCTTCTTTTTTGCCTTCTTCTTCGTTATTTAGTCTTCTACTCCTTCTTTTTTGCCTTCTTCTTCGTTATTTAGTCTTCTACTCCTTCTTTTTTGCCTTCTTCTTCGTTATTTAGTCTTCTACTCCTTCTTTTTTGCCTTCTTCTTCGTTATTTAGTCTTCTACTCCTTCTTTTTTGCCTTCTTCTTCGTTATTTAGTCTTCTACTCCTTCTTTTTGCCTTCTTCTTCGTTATTTAGTCTTCTACTCCTTCTTTTTTTTCCTTCTTCTTCGTTATTTAGTCTTCTACTCCTTCTTTTTTGCCTTCTTCTTCGTTATTTAGTCTTCTACTCCTTCTTTTTTGCCTTCTTCTTCGTTATTTAGTCTTCTACTCCTTCTTTTTGCCTTCTTCTTCGTTATTTAGTCTTCTACTCCTTCTTTTTTGCCTTCTTCTTCGTTATTTAGTCTTCTACTCCTTCTTTTTTGCCTTCTTCTTCGTTATTTAGTCTTCTACTCCTTCTTTTTTGCCTTCTTCTTCGTTATTTAGTCTTCTACTCCTTCTTTTTTGCCTTCTTCTTCGTTATTTAGTCTTCTACTCCTTCTTTTTTGCCTTCTTCTTCGTTATTTAGTCTTCTACTCCTTCTTTTTTGCCTTCTTCTTCGTTATTTAGTCTTCTACTCCTTCTTTTTTGCCTTCTTCTTCGTTATTTAGTCTTCTACTCCTTCTTTTTTGCCTTCTTCTTCGTTATTTAGTCTTCTACTCCTTCTTTTTGCCTTCTTCTTCGTTATTTAGTCTTCTACTCCTTCTTTTTTGCCTTCTTCTTCGTTATTTAGTCTTCTACTCCTTCTTTTTTGCCTTCTTCTTCGTTATTTAGTCTTCTACTCCTTCTTTTTTGCCTTCTCTTCGTTATTTAGTCTTCTACTCCTTCTTTTTTGCCTTCTTCTTCGTTATTTAGTCTTCTACTCCTTCTTTTTTGCCTTCTTCTTCGTTATTTAGTCTTCTACTCCTTCTTTTTTGCCTTCTTCTTCGTTATTTAGTCTTCTACTCCTTCTTTTTTGCCTTCTTCTTCGTTATTTAGTCTTCTACTCCTTCTTTTTTGCCTCTTCTTCGTTATTTAGTCTTCTACTCCTTCTTTTTTGCCTTCTTCTTCTTCGTTATTTAGTCTTCTACTCCTTCTTTTTTGCCTTCTTCTTCGTTATTTAGTCTTCTACTCCTTCTTTTTTGCCTTCTTCTTCGTTATTTAGTCTTCTACTCCTTCTTTTTTGCCTTCTTCTTCGTTATTTAGTCTTCTACTCCTTCTTTTTTGCCTTCTTCTTCGTTATTTAGTCTTCTACTCCTTCTTTTTTGCCTTCTTCTTCGTTATTTAGTCTTCTACTCCTTCTTTTTTGCCTTCTTCTTCGTTATTTAGTCTTCTACTCCTTCTTTTTTGCCTTCTTCTTCGTTATTTAGTCTTCTACTCCTTCTTTTTTGCCTTCTTCTTCGTTATTTAGTCTTCTACTCCTTCTTTTTTGCCTTCTTCTTCGTTATTTAGTCTTCTACTCCTTCTTTTTTGCCTTCTTCTTCGTTATTTAGTCTTCTACTCCTTCTTTTTTGCCTTCTTCTTCGTTATTTAGTCTTCTACTCCTTCTTTTTTGCCTTCTTCTTCGTTATTTAGTCTTCTACTCCTTCTTTTTTGCCTTCTTCTTCGTTATTTAGTCTTCTACTCCTTCTTTTTTGCCTTCTTCTTCGTTATTTAGTCTTCTACTCCTTCTTTTTTGCCTTCTTCTTCGTTATTTAGTCTTCTACTCCTTCTTTTTTGCCTTCTTCTTCGTTATTTAGTCTTCTACTCCTTCTTTTTTGCCTTCTTCTTCGTTATTTAGTCTTCTACTCCTTCTTTTTTGCCTTCTTCTTCGTTATTTAGTCTTCTACTCCTTCTTTTTTGCCTTCTTCTTCGTTATTTAGTCTTCTACTCCTTCTTTTTTGCCTTCTTCTTCGTTATTTAGTCTTCTACTCCTTCTTTTTGCCTTCTTCTTCGTTATTTAGTCTTCTACTCCTTCTTTTTTGCCTTCTTCTTCGTTATTTAGTCTTCTACTCCTTCTTTTTGCCTTCTTCTTCGTTATTTAGTCTTCTACTCCTTCTTTTTTGCCTTCTTCTTCGTTATTTAGTCTTCTACTCCTTCTTTTTTGCCTTCTTCTTCGTTATTTAGTCTTCTACTCCTTCTTTTTTGCCTTCTTCTTCGTTATTTAGTCTTCTACTCCTTCTTTTTTGCCTTCTTCTTCGTTATTTAGTCTTCTACTCCTTCTTTTTTGCCTTCTTCTTCGTTATTTAGTCTTCTACTCCTTCTTTTTTGCCTTCTTCTTCGTTATTTAGTCTTCTACTCCTTCTTTTTTGCTTCTTCTTCGTTATTTAGTCTTCTACTCCTTCTTTTTTGCCTTCTTCGTTATTTAGTCTTCTACTCCTTCTTTTTTGCCTTCTTCTTCGTTTTTTAGTTTTCTACTCCTTCTTTTTTTTTGCCTTCTTCTTCGTTATTTAGTCTTCTACTCCTTCTTTTTTGCCTTCTTCTTCGTTATTTAGTCTTCTACTCCTTCTTTTTTGCCTTCTTCTTCGTTATTAGTCTTCTACTCCTTCTTTTTTGCCTTCTTCTTCGTTATTTAGTCTTCTACTCCTTCTTTTTTGCCTTCTTCTTCGTTATTTAGTCTTCTACTCCTTCTTTTTTGCCTTCTTCTTCGTTATTTAGTCTTCTACTCCTTCTTTTTTGCCTTCTTCTTCGTTATTTAGTCTTCTACTCCTTCTTTTTGCCTTCTTCTTCGTTATTTAGTCTTCTACTCCTTCTTTTTTCCTTCTTCTTCGTTATTTAGTCTTCTACTCCTTCTTTTTTGCCTTCTTCTTCGTTATTTAGTCTTCTACTCCTTCTTTTTGCCTTCTTCTTCGTTATTTAGTCTTCTACTCCTTCTTTTTTGCCTTCTTCTTCGTTATTTAGTCTTCTACTCCTTCTTTTTTGCCTTCTTCTTCGTTATTTAGTCTTCTACTCCTTCTTTTTTGCCTTCTTCTTCGTTATTTAGTCTTCTACTCCTTCTTTTTTGCCTTCTTCTTCGTTATTTAGTCTTCTACTCCTTCTTTTTTGCCTTCTTCTTCGTTATTTAGTCTTCTACTCCTCTTTTTTGCCTTCTTCTTCGTTATTTAGTCTTCTACTCCTTCTTTTTTGCCTTCTTCTTCGTTATTTAGTCTTCTACTCCTTCTTTTTGCCTTCTTCTTCGTTATTTAGTCTTCTACTCCTTCTTTTTTGCCTTCTTCTTCGTTATTTAGTCTTCTACTCCTTCTTTTTGCCTTCTTCTTCGTTATTTAGTCTTCTACTCCTTCTTTTTTGCCTTCTTCTTCGTTATTTAGTCTTCTACTCCTTCTTTTTTGCCTTCTTCTTCGTTATTTAGTCTTCTACTCCTTCTTTTTTGCCTTCTTCTTCGTTATTTAGTCTTCTACTCCTTCTTTTTTGCCTTCTTCTTCGTTATTTAGTCTTCTACTCCTTCTTTTTTGCCTTCTTCTTCGTTATTTAGTCTTCTACTCCTTCTTTTTTGCCTTCTTCTTCGTTATTTAGTCTTCTACTCCTTCTTTTTTGCCTTCTTCTTCGTTATTTAGTCTTCTACTCCTTCTTTTTTTGCCTTCTTCTTCGTTATTTAGTCTTCTACTCCTTCTTTTTTGCCTTCTTCTTCGTTATTTAGTCTTCTACTCCTTCTTTTTTGCCTTCTTCTTCGTTATTTAGTCTTCTACTCCTTCTTTTTTGCCTTCTTCGTTATTTAGTCTTCTACTCCTTCTTTTTTGCCTTCTTCTTCGTTATTTAGTCTTCTACTCCTTCTTTTTTGCCTTCTTCTTCGTTATTTAGTCTTCTACTCCTTCTTTTTTGCCTTCTTCTTCGTTATTTAGTCTTCTACTCCTTCTTTTTTGCCTTCTTCTTTGTTATTTAGTCTTCTACTCTTTCTTTTTTGCCTTCTTCTTCGTTATTTAGTCTTCTACTCCTTCTTTTTTGCCTTCTTCTTCGTTATTTAGTCTTCTACTCCTTCTTTTTTGCCTTCTTCTTCGTTATTTAGTCTTCTACTCCTTCTTTTTTTGCCTTCTTCTTCGTTATTTAGTCTTTTACTCCTTCTTTTTTGCCTTCTTCTTCGTTATTTAGTCTTCTACTCCTTCTTTTTGCCTTCTTCTTCGTTATTTAGTCTTCTACTCCTTTTTTTTGCCTTCTTCTTCGTTATTTAGTCTTCTACTCCTTCTTTTTTGCCTTCTTCGTTATTTAGTCTTCTACTCCTTCTTTTTTGCCTTCTTCTTCGTTATTTAGTCTTCTACTCCTTCTTTTTTGCCTTCTTCTTCGTTATTTAGTCTTCTACTCCTTCTTTTTTGCCTTCTTCTTCGTTATTTAGTCTTCTACTCCTTCTTTTTTGCCTTCTTCGTTATTTAGTCTTCTACTCCTTCTTTTTTGCCTTCTTCTTCGTTATTTAGTCTTCTACTCCTTCTTTTTTGCCTTCTTCTTCGTTATTTAGTCTTCTACTCCTTCTTTTTTGCCTTCTTCTTCGTTATTAGTCTTCTACTCCTTCTTTTTTGCCTTCTTCTTCGTTATTTAGTCTTCTACTCCTTCTTTTTTGCCTTCTTCTTCGTTATTTAGTCTTCTACTCCTTCTTTTTTGCCTTCTTCTTCGTTATTTAGTCTTCTACTCCTTCTTTTTTGCCTTCTTCTTCGTTATTTAGTCTTCTACTCCTTCTTTTTTGCCTTCTTCTTCGTTATTTAGTCTTCTACTCCTTCTTTTTGCCTTCTTCTTCGTTATTTAGTCTTCTACTCCTTCTTTTTTGCCTTCTTCTTCGTTATTTAGTCTTCTACTCCTTCTTTTTTGCCTTCTTCTTCGTTATTTAGTCTTCTACTCCTTCTTTTTTTGCCTTCTTCTTCGTTATTTAGTCTTCTACTCCTTCTTTTTTGCCTTCTTCTTCGTTATTTAGTCTTCTACTCCTTCTTTTTTGCCTTCTTCTTCGTTATTTAGTCTTCTACTCCTTCTTTTTTGCCTTCTTCTTCGTTATTTAGTCTTCTACTCCTTCTTTTTTGCCTTCTTCTTCGTTATTTAGTCTTCTACTCCTTCTTTTTTGCCTTCTTCTTCGTTATTTAGTCTTCTACTCCTTCTTTTTTGCCTTCTTCTTCGTTATTTAGTCTTCTACTCCTTCTTTTTTGCCTTCTTCTTCGTTATTTAGTCTTCTACTCCTTCTTTTTTGCCTTCTTCTTCGTTATTTAGTCTTCTACTCCTTCTTTTTTGCCTTCTTCTTCGTTATTTAGTCTTCTACTCCTTCTTTTTTGCCTTCTTCTTCGTTATTTAGTCTTCTACTCCTTCTTTTTGCCTTCTTCTTCGTTATTTAGTCTTCTACTCCTTCTTTTTTGCCTTCTTCTTCGTTATTTAGTCTTCTACTCCTTCTTTTTTGCCTTCTTCTTCGTTATTTAGTCTTCTACTCCTTCTTTTTGCCTTCTTCTTCGTTATTTAGTCTTCTACTCCTTCTTTTTTCCTTCTTCTTCGTTATTTAGTCTTCTACTCCTTCTTTTTTGCCTTCTTCTTCGTTATTTAGTCTTCTACTCCTTCTTTTTTGCCTTCTTCTTCGTTATTTAGTCTTCTACTCCTTCTTTTTTGCCTTCTTCTTCGTTATTTAGTCTTCTACTTCTTCTTTTTTGCCTTCTTCTTCGTTATTTAGTCTTCTACTCCTTCTTTTTTGCCTTCTTCTTCGTTATTTAGTCTTCTACTCCTTCTTTTTTGCCTTCTTCTTCGTTATTTAGTCTTCTACTCCTTCTTTTTTGCCTTCTTCTTCGTTATTTAGTCTTCTACTCCTTCTTTTTTGCCTTCTTCTTCGTTATTTAGTCTTCTACTCCTTCTTTTTTGCCTTCTTCTTCGTTATTTAGTCTTCTACTCCTTCTTTTTTGCCTTCTTCTTCGTTATTTAGTCTTCTACTCCTTCTTTTTTGCCTTCTTCTTCGTTATTTAGTCTTCTACTCCTTCTTTTTTGCCTTCTTCTTCGTTATTTAGTCTTCTACTCCTTCTTTTTTGCCTTCTTCTTCGTTATTTAGTCTTCTACTCCTTCTTTTTTTGCCTTCTTCTTCGTTATTTAGTCTTCACTCCTTCTTTTTTGCCTTCTTCTTCGTTATTTAGTCTTCTACTCCTTCTTTTTTGCCTTCTTCTTCGTTATTTAGTCTTCTACTCCTTCTTTTTTGCCTTCTTCTTCGTTATTTAGTCTTCTACTTCTTCTTTTTTGCCTTCTTCTTCGTTATTTAGTCTTCTACTCCTTCTTTTTTGCCTTCTTCTTCGTTATTTAGTCTTCTACTCCTTCTTTTTTGCCTTCTTCTTCGTTATTTAGTCTTCTACTCCTTCTTTTTTGCCTTCTTCTTCGTTATTTAGTCTTCTACTCCTTCTTTTTTGCCTTCTTCTTCGTTATTTAGTCTTCTACTCCTTCTTTTTTGCCTTCTTCTTCGTTATTTAGTCTTCTACTCCTTCTTTTTTGCCTTCTTCTTCGTTATTTAGTCTTCTACTCCTTCTTTTTTGCCTTCTTCTTCGTTATTTAGTCTTCTACTCCTTCTTTTTTGCCTTCTTCTTCGTTATTTAGTCTTCTACTCCTTCTTTTTTGCCTTCTTCTTCGTTATTTAGTCTTCTACTCCTTCTTTTTTGCCTTCTTCGTTATTTAGTCTTCTACTCCTTCTTTTTTGCCTTCTTCTTCGTTATTTAGTCTTCTACTCCTTCTTTTTTGCCTTCTTCTTCGTTATTTAGTCTTCTACTCCTTCTTTTTTGCCTTCTTCTTCGTTATTTAGTCTTCTACTCCTTCTTTTTTGCCTTCTTCTTCGTTATTTAGTCTTCTACTCCTTCTTTTTTTTGCCTTCTTCTTCGTTATTTAGTCTTCTACTCCTTCTTTTTTGCCTTCTTCTTCGTTATTTAGTCTTCTACTCCTTTTTTTTTGCCTTCTTCTTCGTTATTTAGTCTTCTACTCCTTCTTTTTTGCCTTCTTCTTCGTTATTTAGTCTTCTACTCCTTCTTTTTTGCCTTCTTCTTCGTTA
Organism: Drosophila kikkawai; assembly: GCF_030179895.1. Lineage (NCBI taxonomy): Eukaryota > Metazoa > Arthropoda > Insecta > Diptera > Drosophilidae > Drosophila > Drosophila kikkawai. The sequence continues at coordinate 8,594 of NW_027222623.1, forward strand.
TTTAGTCTTCTACTCCTTCTTTTTTGCCTTCTTCTTCGTTATTTAGTCTTCTACTCCTTCTTTTTTGCCTTCTTCTTCGTTATTTAGTCTTCTACTCCTTTTTTTTGCCTTCTTCTTCGTTATTTAGTCTTCTACTCCTTCTTTTTTGCCTTCTTCTTCGTTATTTAGTCTTCTACTCCTTCTTTTTTGCCTTCTTCTTCGTTATTTAGTCTTCTACTCCTTCTTTTTGCCTTCTTCTTCGTTATTTAGTCTTCTACTCCTTCTTTTTTGCCTTCTTCTTCGTTATTTAGTCTTCTACTCCTTCTTTTTTGCCTTCTTCTTCGTTATTTAGTCTTCTACTCCTTCTTTTTTGCCTTCTTCTTCGTTATTTAGTCTTCTACTCCTTCTTTTTTGCCTTCTTCTTCGTTATTTAGTCTTCTACTCCTTCTTTTTTGCCTTCTTCTTCGTTATTTAGTCTTCTACTCCTTCTTTTTTGCCTTCTTCTTCGTTATTTAGTCTTCTACTCCTTCTTTTTTGCCTTCTTCTTCGTTATTTAGTCTTCTACTCCTTCTTTTTTGCCTTCTTCTTCGTTATTTAGTCTTCTACTCCTTCTTTTTTGCCTTCTTCTTCGTTATTTAGTCTTCTACTCCTTCTTTTTTGCCTTCTTCTTCGTTATTTAGTCTTCTACTCCTTCTTTTTTGCCTTCTTCTTCGTTATTTAGTCTTCTACTCCTTCTTTTTTGCCTTCTTCTTCGTTATTTAGTCTTCTACTCCTTCTTTTTTGCCTTCTTCTTCGTTATTTAGTCTTCTACTCCTTCTTTTTTGCCTTCTTCTTCGTTATTTAGTCTTCTACTCCTTCTTTTTTGCCTTCTTCTTCGTTATTTAGTCTTCTACTCCTTCTTTTTTGCCTTCTTCTTCGTTATTTAGTCTTCTACTCCTTCTTTTTTGCCTTCTTCTTCGTTATTTAGTCTTCTACTCCTTCTTTTTTGCCTTCTTCTTCGTTATTTAGTCTTCTACTCCTTCTTTTTGCCTTCTTCTTCGTTATTTAGTCTTCTACTCCTTCTTTTTTGCCTTCTTCTTCGTTATTTAGTCTTCTACTCCTTCTTTTTTGCCTTCTTCTTCGTTATTTAGTCTTCTACTCCTTCTTTTTTGCCTTCTTCTTCGTTATTTAGTCTTCTACTCCTTCTTTTTTGCCTTCTTCTTCGTTATTTAGTCTTCTACTCCTTCTTTTTTGCCTTCTTCTTCGTTATTTAGTCTTCTACTCCTTCTTTTTTGCCTTCTTCTTCGTTATTTAGTCTTCTACTCCTTCTTTTTTGCCTTCTTCTTCGTTATTTAGTCTTCTACTCCTTCTTTTTTGCCTTCTTCTTCGTTATTTAGTCTTCTACTCCTTCTTTTTTGCCTTCTTCTTCGTTATTTAGTCTTCTACTCCTTCTTTTTTGCCTTCTTCTTCGTTATTTAGTCTTCTACTCCTTCTTTTTTGCCTTCTTCTTCGTTATTTAGTCTTCTACTCCTTCTTTTTTGCCTTCTTCTTCGTTATTTAGTCTTCTACTCCTTCTTTTTTGCCTTCTTCTTCGTTATTTAGTCTTCTACTCCTTCTTTTTTGCCTTCTTCTTCGTTATTTAGTCTTCTACTCCTTCTTTTTTGCCTTCTTCTTCGTTATTTAGTCTTCTACTCCTTCTTTTTTGCCTCTTCTTTTAGTCTTCTACTCCTCTTTTTTGCCTTCTTCTTCGTTATTTAGTATTCTACTCCTTCTTTTTTGCCTTCTTCTTCGTTATTTAGTCTTCTACTCCTTCTTTTTTGCCTTCTTCTTCGTTATTTAGTCTTCTACTCCTTCTTTTTTGCCTTCTTCTTCGTTATTTAGTCTTCTACTCCTTCTTTTTTGCCTTCTTCTTCGTTATTTAGTCTTCTACTCCTTCTTTTTTGCCTTCTTCTTCGTTATTTAGTCTTCTACTCCTTCTTTTTTGCCTTCTTCTTCGTTATTTAGTCTTCTACTCCTTCTTTTTGGCCTTCTTCTTCGATATTTAGTCTTCTACTCCTTCTTTTTTGCCTTCTTCTTCGTTATTTAGTCTTCTACTCCTTCTTTTTTGCCTTCTTCTTCGTTATTTAGTCTTCTACTCCTTCTTTTTTGCCTTCTTCTTCGTTATTTAGTCTTCTACTCCTTCTTTTTTGCCTTCTTCTTCGTTATTTAGTCTTCTACTCCTTCTTTTTTGCCTTCTTCTTCGTTATTTAGTCTTCTACTCCTTCTTTTTTGCCTTCTTCTTCGTTATTTAGTCTTCTACTCCTTCTTTTTTGCCTTCTTCTTCGTTATTTAGTCTTCTACTCCTTCTTTTTTGCCTTCTTCTTCGTTATTTAGTCTTCTACTCCTTCTTTTTTGCCTTCTTCTTCGTTATTTAGTCTTCTACTCCTTCTTTTTTGCCTTCTTCTTCGTTATTTAGTCTTCTACTCCTTCTTTTTTGCCTTCTTCTTCGTTATTTAGTCTTCTACTCCTTCTTTTTTGCCTTCTTCTTCGTTATTTAGTCTTCTACTCCTTCTTTTTTGCCTTCTTCTTCGTTATTTAGTCTTCTACACCTTCTTTTTTGCCTTCTTCTTTGTTATTTAGTCTTCTACTCCTTCTTTTTTGCCTTCTTCTTCGTTATTTAGTCTTCTACTCCTTCTTTTTTGCCTTCTTCTTCGTTATTTAGTCTTCTACTCCTTCTTTTTTGCCTTCTTCTTTGTTATTTAGTCTTCTACTCCTTCTTTTTTGCCTTCTTCTTCGTTATTTAGTCTTCTACTCCTTCTTTTTTGCCTTCTTCTTCGTTATTTAGTCTTCTACTCCTTCTTTTTTGCCTTCTTCTTCGTTATTTAGTCTTCTACTCCTTCTTTTTTGCCTTCTTCTTCGTTATTTAGTCTTCTACTCCTTCTTTTTTGCCTTCTTCTTCGTTATTTAGTCTTCAACTCCTTCTTTTTTGCCTTCTTCTTCGTTATTTAGTCTTCTACTCCTTCTTTTTGGCCATCTTCTTTGTTATTTAGTCTTCTACTCCTTCTTTTTTGCCTTCTACTTCGTTATTTAGTCTTCTACTCCTTCTTTTTTGCCTTCTTCTTCGTTATTTAGTCTTCTACTCCTTCTTTTTTGCCTTCTTCTTCGTTATTTAGTCTTCTACTCCTTCTTTTTTGCCTTCTTCTTCGTTATTTAGTCTTCTACTCCTTCTTTTTTGCCTCCTTCTTCGTTATTTAGTCTTCTACTCCTTCTTTTTTGCCTTCTTCTTCGTTATTTAGTCTTCTACTCCTTCTTTTTTGCCTTCTTCTTCGTTATTTAGTCTTCTACTCCTTCTTTTTTGCCTTCTTCTTCGTTATTTAGTCTTCTACTCCTTCTTTTTTGCCTTCTTCTTCGTTATTTAGTCTTCTACTCCTTCTTTTGTAATAGCGCTTGTCACTAGCGTCGGAGCCATCTACCGGCTGAATTCAAACTAGGCGCCCTATCGGCTCGTATGATCAACAGCGCCACCTGTGGGCGGAGTTGCCATACCATAGTTAAATTTATATCGCATACTTTATTTTATACTGGCCCAAAATACAAGCCTGGGCTTAGCGTAAGTGCAGCTAACTTTGCGCTGCCAATTTCCTTTTCCTCTACGATCTTAAGCCGGACAGACGTGGTATTGTTAATTAAAAATTAATCCTCCACCTGTCCGCCAATCTAAAGTGTTTGAGTGTGCCAGACTCAAGGTATGTACTGGATACATCATTATTTCAACCCAGAAAACTAATAAAAATTAATTTATTAGTTTCTGGCACTTTGTGCCTAATTGAGGATCGACTTGCCTCGAGGAGCCCCCTCCCCTCGGCAGTACTACGGACAACTGCGCCCAGCGGCTGAGCTGCCAGCAGAGCCAGAGGCCTGCATTTTTTTTGGGTTTTCCTTGGATCGGAGACCTAGCCAAAAGGCTGAACTTGGCCGTCGAGTTCCCAAATTTTCATCGGCCAGCGGAGCCCCTCGTCCAACAACAACATGGGAGAATACCCTAACCTCCAGCTTTGAACAACAACAACAAGTGCAAATAACTTCAAGCTCCGCTTTGCATATTTTTCTGAACAACAACAACCAGTGAAGATAATCAAAATTTAGGCTGAAAAGCCATAACAATTAGGGAGTATGTGCCTTCCTTAAGTTTTTCTGTACAACAACAACAAGTGAGAATAACCCTAGTGATCATGTGCCCTTAGTTTTTGTACAACAACAACAAGTGAAAATAACCTAAATTCGGGCAACAACAACTAGTGACCATGTGCCCTTAGTTTTGTACAACAACCACAAGTAAAAATAACCTACTTCGTTGCCGGAGTCAACAGCAACCGCAAATAAAAATAATCTTAAATAATAACAATAAGAAATAATTAAAATGGCACAATATTAGATTAATTAATTTTCAACTATATTCTTTTCCTTAATTATTTTTATATTTTTTTTATTTTTCAAACTCAATACTATAAATAAATTTAAATTGTGAATGTGAACGAGAAGAAAGGAGAAATGAGGCTCGAAGTACAGTGAACTAATTAAAAATAATTAATTCTATTTGTATGATGTAGTTAGCAAGGAAAATCCTTTTATTTTTTTTTCTTTTCTTTTGGTTATATAGACAGAAAGATGACACTAGGCATGAATTTAATTAAATGCAAAAGCGAATCAAATTATAAATAATAAATAAACAAATATTAACCCCACCATTCAGCACCTGGAGAAAGATCTTTCGCCGAGGAAATAATGGATTACTGTAAGTCACCTTAACTCGTTATTATTTAATTTTATTATTTTTATTTGATCGCCATTTCTTATCCTTTAATGAATTAATACATATATTAAATAATGTAACTTTAAATAGTAAAAACATATACATACTTCTTTTGAATTATTAAAATACCTAGTAACGAAATAATAACCAAATATAAATTGATACACTGAAAAGAATCAGGGTGAATCAAAAGGAAAATAACTCTTAATTAATCCTTTATTAATTATTATTATCATAGTTAATTTTCGGTTAGGTTCCACTGTATAAAATAAACGCCTTCGCATTATCTCGTCATAATTAAATGAAAGAAAAACTAGTTAAACGCGAAAGAAAGCCAAAGGAAGACAATTTTATGAAGTATTATTATTAAATCTCGTTAGTAATTAAATTAAGTTCTTATGTTAATGCCAACCCAAAATGAATTCTATTTCTGCTATAATTAGTCCTTAATAAAAATTATAATGAAGCGTGAGTAGACGATTTTCTTCAGGAATCATGGCAATCGGAAATGGAGCAATGACTTAGCGGTTCGACAACCGATCAAGGGATCGCCTAATATCCTTTAGGAGCAACTAGCACTGGCGATCATTGGTAGGGTGGGGATAACGCTGCTCAATACCACCTGAGTTAGCGCATATGGTTGTGCAGGACTCGATGACTTCCTCTCTCAGACTATTTCCCCTTTGCCTCTCTCTCTATAATGACACTCAAGACCAATGACTACCCCAATACCCGCACGTGAATTTTATTTGTTATTGTGTATACCCGCGAGCAATGAGCCTAGCAGAATATTAACTAGGGAACCTCCCCAACGCCCGACTAACACTGAGCCGGAAAATTATCACGTGCTCTGCGAAATAAGACTCCCCGACCATCCGTTCGTCTTCTCATATCCCTGATCCTTCTCGGATATGAACGTTATATGCTACAATAATAAATTGGCGCCCAACGTGGGGCCCGAAGAGAGATCCGACAGGTCCTAAAAATAAAATAAAGTGATTCAAACAGCTAGATCACAAAAATGTAGTCTTGGTTTTGTGCTACATTCCAGTTTAGACTTCAGAGAAAAGAATTAGGAATTTCTACATGGCGTTAGTACCAGTTCGGAAAACGGTATTTCACTAATAGTTTTGGTTGCAGGAAAGCTAAATCTAATAAATAAGGACTTAGCTCCGCTCGCAGAATTAGAAGTGTAATAGCCGACAAAGGATAAAGGTTAACTCGACTGGATTTCGGCTCCGAATTTAATCGGTTCCTTACCGTTAGTATACTAATATCCTGAACTCGAAGTATACTGGAATGCAAGTATTTATGGTCCTTTGCTTTATGGAAGCATTTGTTCCTTAAATTTTCCTTTTCGTTCCCTTTTCCCTTTCTCCATCAACCCCTTTCTATATTCCCTTAATGATATTTGTTGTCTTAACTAGCAGGAATTTTAAATTCGGATTGACTAGCTATATGCTCCTACCTATTGTAAATATTTGTATAGCGGGGATAGCAGATGAGCGAATCGTAAAAGAATATATACCGCTTCGTTAGGACAACTGACATGTATCAAAATATGTCTATTATTCACTTGAACCTGAATATAATGATACATAAGATGACAAATAGTAGATCTTTCAACCAAAACGTCTTTTCGGATTAAAGATTATTTTACCAAGGATGTAAAGGATTTGGGGGATTGCGTCATCTATGTAGGTTCGGGGTCAATGTTTTCTATGAGAGTCTGAATCAAGTAGTATGGAAGTGTAAATAGTCTTGCCCATGGAAGAAGTCCATGATTCCTGAATATTGATTAAATTCGATTTTTTTTATTATTTTCTATTGTGTTAAGATCAAATATATTTAAAGATAAACATTATTAATTAATACAGTAACCGTTAGTATTCACTTTATATACGAGTGGATATTATGCAGTCATAACAAGTTAAAATGGAGGAACAACTTCCAAGAGATATTCAATGCTATCTGTGCCTAAAAGACATTGAATATCCAGCTCAGTTATTATCCACTAATTGTAACCACACGTTCCATTGGGCCTGTTTCAACACTAAAGTTGGAAATCGAGATTCTTGCCCAGTGTGCAGATCGAAGCTAGAAAGATCGCGTATGACCCTAACTGTTAATACCGACCTAAATCAATCCTCTCAGAGTTTACCATCAGACAATATGCCAGTCCGACTTAGAAGTCATCCTAAGGAAGTGGATGCCCCTCCAGAAACTATGAGGGCAGAGATAGGAAACGAACCAGGTCGCGAAGATCAGGCAATTGGGGAAGAACAAAGTCCGTCTCCTGTTTTGAATGAATTACAACAATCAGTAGTTGAAGCTATGAGTGCAGCAGCTATAAGACAAACAGAGCTTATAACTCGAGCCATGAATGTAGGTTTTCAAAATCTTCAAAAAGCACTTACGCAACAAGAAGATTCTCGAACCGGAAGCGTTCCGGCCGCAACCGCAAGGGGAAGTAACCTTGTGACTACGGTAAACTCTGTACCCTCGGGTTTGTCTTCCAGAACTTCAGGCTTAAGACCAGATCGTATAGGTCAAATTATAAGTCACTGGAACCTAAAGTTTTCAGGAAAATCAGCTATGAGTATAGATGGTTTCCTACATCGAGTAGAAACGCTTACGCGGAAAACTCTAGACGGAAACCTTGAGCTTTTGACGTGTCATATTAGCACGTTGCTAGAAGGACCGGCTAGTGAATGGTACTGGCGGTACCAAGAAAGTGTTCAAGAAGAAACTTGGACCAGTCTATCTGAAGCTTTAAGAGAGCAGTTTAGGGAAGAACGAACTGATGTGAGTATCAGAGCATCCATTGATCGTCGCAAACAGAAGACAGGAGAGTCTTTTGATGAGTTTTATGAAAGCATTGTTAAATTAACCTCTAAGTTGTCCGTGCCGATGGCTGAGTTGACCTTGTTAGAGTGTGTTCGGTCAAACTTATTGCCTGAAATCCAACTCGAATTGCTATACCACCATTTTAGTAGTGTAGCCCAGTTAAGGCGCGTAGTACGCATGCGAGAAGCTTTTATGCACTCTGTCAATCCTGCCGTGCGAAAACCTCTTCCTGCTCCTCGTCGTATGATACACGAGATCAAAAGCGAATCCGAAGTTGAAAGCGAGCCAGAAGACGTTGAGCTGTCCGCAATAACAACTTCGTGTTGGAATTGTGGTAAAAGTGGTCATTTATATCATGATTGCTACGATGAGCGAAAAGTCTTTTGCTACGGTTGTGGAAAACCAGATACATACCGACCCTCTTGTCCTAAGTGTACTGGCACAAAAAACTATCAAGCTCGTGCACAAGTGAGAAGTGCACGCAAACCGACTGTTTCCAAAGCAACCAACACCGAATAGAAGAATCCAAAGATTCTTACCAACCCTCACCAGATTTGACTAGCAACCCTGAATGTTCTATTGACCCGGCGATTACCCTTTCTGCGGTATCTAAAAGATCTAAAGTATCTAAGAGAAGAAGGCGTTCTCAAAGACGCATAAAAACTTATTATCGAAACTTGCAAAAGGAACAAAAAGGTTTATTGTCAGCGATAATTTCTGCCGATAGTCGTCCATATGCGAATGTAAAAGTCCTAGGTCGCTCAATTTCTGGCTTAATGGACACTGGTGCTTCTATCAGTTGTATCGGAGGTGCTTTGGCTAAAGAGTTATTGCAAGAACAGGTAAAATATAAGCCCATGACTAATTCTGTCCGAACTGCGGATGGACAAACTCAAACTATAACTGGCAAGATTCGTGCAGACGTTGAATATAAAGGTGATAAGAAAAGTTTAATCTTTTATATCGTACCTTCATTAGTACAGTCGCTGTATTTAGGCATCGATTTTTGGAAAGAGTTCCAGCTACTTCCGTTAGGTCTTCTTCAATCCACTCCGGAGAAAAGCCTAGCAGCTATTGACACTGACTTGTTCAGACCGATCTCCCGGGAACAACAAGTCGAATTGCAAAAAACCGTTCAAAATTTCCCATCCTATACGGAAAAAGGTTTAGGCAGAACTAACATACTCTCTCATTCCATTGACGTAGGCGACGCGAAGCCAATTAAACAACGCCATTATCCGGTGTCACCTGCGATTGAGAAACTTCTATTTGAAGAGATAGATCGTATGTTAGCTCTTGTGACTGACTAAGCTTTGGCTATGCACGTCATTCGATTATGCTAGTCGAAGACGTAAACAAGTTACAGTTAGGAGTTAGAAATGAATGGAAAATTACTGGGCAAAAGCTCGCGCGCATGTGCAGCGATGCGCTGCTCGCTTAGCGACCGCTGATAAGGCCGCCGGCAGCGGCGATCAAAACAAAGAGCGCGAAACCCAATACAGGGTGTCTCGTTCCCAAACATACCGGCCCCCCTGAACGGTCGTTCAGCACAGAGGCAAGACAGCAATTTTGGTAATTGGGCGTTTGTAGGATCCATGGGCCGTCTTCACTGTTACGACCCGTACTTTGTCATCTGATCCTGCGTGCACCTCGCTGATGCGTCTAAGAATCCATTTAGAGGGAGGTAGATTAGGCTCCTTGAGTACCACCAGTGTGTCGATCTTCAGATTCTCAGTTTCTAGATGCCATTTTGTGCGTTCGTGAAGCGATGTCAGGTATTCCATATGCCACCGTTTCCAGAAACCTTGGACCATAGCTTGCAGCTGATTCCACCTCTCCAGTCGATTGATTTGCATATCCAGACGGCAGGGTTCAGAGAGGGCAGTATAAGGAGCTCCAGTCAGGAAATGAGCGGGAGTCAGCGGGTCCAACGAATTATCCCCATTTGGGCACAGTGGGCGAGAGTTGAGGATGGCTTCAATTTGGGTCAAAACAGTCGCTAGTTCCTCAAACGTGAGAGCCTTGGATCCAAGTATCCGTCGCATATGAAGTTTTATGGAACGAACGCCGGCTTCCCACATTCCGCCAAAATGAGGGGCAGATGGGGGTATGAAGTGCCAAGAAATGCCTTCGTTGGCGAAGAATCCAGCCAGCTCCTCATCTTTAGATTGTTCGATGACTAGGCGTCGCATGTCGTCCAAAGTTTGCTTTCCGCCATGAAATGTGGTTCCGTTGTCCGAGTACAGATCGGTGGGCTTTGTTCGTCGGGCAATAAATCGTTGAAAGGCGGCGATGAAGGCCTTTGCAGTCAGATCACTGACGACCTCGATATGGATTGCCTTTGTAGTTAGGCAGACGAAAATAGAAAACCATGCCTTCCCGATCCGAGGAGTTCGTCCTGTTGATTCCTTGATGGCGATCGGTCCAGCGTAATCCAGCCCTGTATGTTGGAAACAGCGACTAGCCTGAACTCGAGGGATTGGCAGCTCTCCCATGATCTGGTTACTGGTGCCTTTGCGTTGAAGAAAGCAGCGTTTGCATTGGAAAACTGCCTTTCTGACCAGATTGCGTGCACCCAGAATCCAGTACTGCTGACGAAGATTGGTGAACGTAGCATCAACTCCAGTGTGTAGATGTGAAACGTGAAAATATCGAACCAGGAGCCCGGCTAGTGGTGAATCCTTTGGTATTAGGATTGGATGCTTGGCGTTGAAGTTGATTGTCGATTTGTCGATTCTTCCACCGACTCGCATAATTCCATGATCGTCTAGAAATGGGGAGAACCGAATTAAATGCGATTTAGCATTAAGCGGGCGTCGATTCTCTAGCTGCGCATATTCTCTGGCAAAGAAATTTTGTTGCACGTGTCGGATGAGTCGGCATCGTGCGGCCTGCAACTCTTCGGATGTAAGGAATGGTGCCGGATTCCTATGACGAGATCGAAGAGAGTGAATAAAGCGATAACAGTAGCTAGATACCCTTAGCAGACGCGTCCAGGTTGAGAATTTGTGGATGAGTAACTCGTAGATACTTTCATCAGGAAAGTTATGTAGAGTTGTGGGCTTGACAGCTCTCTCTTCGGTGTTGACATCGAGATTTGAAGATACGCTGAACTTGCTTGTAGACGGTGGCCAATCAGAGGGCGGTGTGGCCAGCCATGATGGACCCTTCCACCACAGTCGATGCTCCAGAAGCTTGGACGGATGAAGTCCTCGAGAAGCACAGTCGGCAGGGTTGTCCTCTGTGCGAACATGATTCCAGCAGCTGCGAGGAAAGTCGTTCAAGATCTCAGCCGTTCGGTTGCAGACGTATGTGTTCCAGTTTCGTGGGGGAGCTGAAAGCCAGTGTAGCACAATTTCTGAATCTGTCCAGCAGCTCGTGCTGAAAATAGGAATCGTTAGTGAGGCTTTGACAATCGAGAGCAATCGAGAAAGAAGTAGAGCAGCATTCAGTTCCAGACGTGGGATCGAAACAGGCTTGATCGGGGCTACACGGGTTTTGGCAGCAACTAGGGTGATTTGAAAACTGCCTCCATATGCTACTCGAGCGTATACAACCGCACCGTAGGCTTGCGCGGATGCGTCGGCGAATCCGTGTAGTTGAACGTCTTGGAATGGTGACGCAATGTATCGTGGTACTTGACATTGCGTAAGTGTTGGCAAATCCTCCACCAAGGCCTTCCAGCGCGAGCGTAGAGTTTCAGGAATCGGGTCATCCCATTGCAGAACACTTGTCCAGCTTTCTTGGAAGATAAGCTTGAGTAGAACTGTGACTGGCGCTACCAATCCAAGCGGGTCATAGATTCTTGATAGCTGCGACAAGAGTTCCCTTTTCGTCGGAGAAATGGTCGGATCGCACTCCTTGATATTGAGGTACATGACGTCCTTTCCGGGATTCCATTGGATGCCAAGAATTTTGATTGGTGAATCCGCAGCTGATTTGTTGAGGAGCTGGATAGGCTCATAACATCGGTCCTCTTCTGGCAATGATTTTAGAAGACGCCAACTGTTGGAACTCCATTTCCGTAGTTTGAATTGCGCCTTATCCAACAGTTGAATCAGCTCGTTTTTGAGAATCATGAGCTCGTCGAATGAGTTGCACCCTGTTGGGATATCATCTACATAAGCGTCGTGTAGAAGCGCGTGGGCTGCTGCGGGGAACTCGTGGCGGTGATCCTCAGCTAGCTGCTTAAGAACTCGAACAGCCAGAAATGGTGACGGCGCCAATCCGTAGGTGACCGTCAACAGGCGAAAATGAAGCAGTGGTTCATTCTCGTTCTTGCGCCAAACAATGCGCTGATAATTGGTGTGCGGCTTGAAGACTTGAATTCCTCGGAACATCTTCTCGATATCCGCGCAGAAAACATATGGGTGCTGCCGGAAACGTAAACAAACGCCGAGAAGATCGCGTTGAATGGGTGGGCCAATTTGAAGTCGATCATTGAGAGACACTCCAGAGCTGTCCTTTCCCGATCCATCGAAAACTACGCGACATTTCGTAGTCAGACTGTCCAGTTTGATGACAGCGTGGTGCGGCAGATAGAAGCAGGTTTCTGGGGACTCATCAATTTGAGCCGATGTCAGCTGTTCCATATGACCACGTCGCAAGTAGTCGTCCAGAAATGCTTCATACTGCTGCTTCAAGTCTGGAGATCGACGAAACTTGCGTTCCAGCGAGTGGAAGCGATTGATGGCCTGCGGTAAAGTTGAATCAACAGGCGGCGCATGCTCCTTGAAGGGGTACTTGACGACGTAAGCCCCGTTCTCCAAGCGCGTGTGAGTGGCAGCAAAATGACGCTCTGTTGGATCGTTGGCGTCCAAAAGAGCCTGGCTAGGATGTATATTATCCATCTCCATGAAAGAGCGAACCATCGTGTCGAGGTCCGCGTGATGAGTAACCGCTGAAGTCAGGTGATCATCGCATGCATTGTAAGAGCCTGCAATAATCCAACCAAAAACAGTATTCAGAGCGATAGGAGCGTCGTTACCAAAGCATTTCTGTTCTCCAGTATAAAGAGACCAGAGTTGATCTGATCCAACGATGACATCGATGGATCCTGGCGTGCAGAATGTGGGATCTGCCAAAGGAAGCTCGCAGATTTGCTTCCACGTAGAAGATGAGGTGTCAATAGCCTGGGCCGGGAGTGATGATGTCAGCGAATTGAGAATAAACGAGACCAGTTCGACAGTTTGGTCCGAATGACGAGAGCGCAGCTTGATATGTGCGCGTCCTCGGGTAACGCCAGCACTGTTGGCTGCGAGACCGAGTATAGAAATCCGGGCGTGCGTTCGACGTACGCCTATTCGCTGAACAAATGATTCCGACGCCAAGGTGATTGTGGACCCAGTGTCCAAGAGCAGCCTGCAGGTTGTAGTATTTCCCCAGGCGTCGACGACGTCTGCAAGGATGGTTGGCAACAGAGTCTGCGAACCTGCAGCTGAAATATTCTCCAGCGTATGATGCGTGAAGTTATTTTCCGCGGGAGGTAAACTCCCTGATTGATGAATCTCTTGACCAGGCGGTTGATTCTGGCCGATTGTAGACGCCGCTTGTGAGGTTGATGGACGATCGCGGCTGTCCGTACGGGCTCTCTCCAAGTAGTTACCGTTTTGAGTTGGCTGCGCCGAGCCAGGGTGAACCAGGGTGTGATGCTTGCGGCGACAAATCCGACAAGTGTGTCTCGATGTACAGTTACCCGCCAGGTGACTTGGGCTGAGGCAATTGAAACATAGCTTTTTCGTCTTGAGAAACTCCCGGCGAGCTGCGATGTCGAGTCCGTTGAACTGAGGACACTTGAACAGTTGATGAGTTTGCTGGCACGATGTGCATTTGGGTTCTTCTCGTCTAGGATGCGTATCTGCGTGGTGCGTTGTGGCTGCGCGTCGAGCTTGGGTTGGTCGAACTAAGTGAAAAGCCTCCAAAGTATCGCAGCGAGAGGTGAGAAATTTAAGGAATTGGTTGATGGTCACACCTTTTCCCTCGGAGTCTGCGCACTGCGCCCAAGCTTGGCAAGTATCGGTATCTAATTTTGACAATAGGATGAAGATTAGCCAAGGATCCCTCTCTTCGCAGTCAAGGGCTCGCAAACCACGAATAACTTCGTCTGCGCCATCGGCCAGTTTCCGCACTGTGCTGAGATTAGTAGACGTAGCACTGGGAAGGGTCATGAAACTGTTGAGGAATGATCGGATAATTAGCGATTGTTTGTTATATCGCTGCTCAAGCCGATCCCATGCCTCCCGATAGTTCTCATTAGTCACAGGAATATGTTTGACTAAATTGAGGGCGTCTCCGGATAGATACGATTTGAGATAATGAAATCGTTGACAATCCGTCAGGCTCGAATTGGAAGCAATCGAGTCCGTAAACATATCCGAAAAATGTTTCCAGTCCTCATAATTCCCGGAAAAGGTTGGGAGTTTGATTCGCTCGAACTGGAAATCCACATGGCTCCTCTGGGGCGCATCTGCTGGTTGCACAGTGGCCAAAATATTGTTAGACGTCTGATCACGCCGTAACTCCTCCAGAGTGTTGCTTAGGATGGCGTGTGTAGCGTAATGTTTCTCCTCATAGGCATCAAAATCGTCGTCCGGATTCTCCCAATCCGACTCCGATTGGAAGGCGTACAGCTCTTCCGAATGTCGCACAAACCGCAAATAATTGTCTTGAATTTGCGACAGGCGCACCACAATTGTGTCCACTGATTGAATGTCATCCACAAATTTTAGGGCATTATTATGCGCCCGTGTGATTTGGCTTTTACAAAAGCCCCGTTGTTGAATCACACTCCGCATGGCGATCGCGAAAAGATAACGACTCTATACGATTTTGAAATCTATAGATCACCGTTGACAAAAAACCTCAATAATTAAATTAATTGGCCGAAAATAAACAGTATTGGTGGATCCGGCTCGAAGGACCAGTTTTTAGGATGTTTATAAATGAATCCGCCTTAGTGTATACTGTTTAATATAATTTTATTTATTTCCGAACAATTACATTTAATATTGTCGACCGCGCTGCGTTAGATTGCATTGAGAGCAAAAATGTGACTGACTAAGCTTTGGCTATGCACGTCATTCGATTATGCTAGTCGAAGACGTAAACAAGTTACAGTTAGGAGTTAGAAATGAATGGAAAATTACTGGGCAAAAGCTCGCGCGCATGTGCAGCGATGCGCTGCTCGCTTAGCGACCGCTGATAAGGCCGCCGGCAGCGGCGATCAAAACAAAGAGCGCGAAACCCAATACAGGGTGTCTCGTTCCCAAACAATAACTGAGCTGGATATTCAATGTCTTTTAGGCACAGATAGCATTGAATATCTCTTGGAAGTTGTTCCTCCATTTTAACTTGTTATGACTGCATAATATCCACTCGTATATAAAGTGAATACTAACGGTTACTGTATTAATTAATAATGTTTATCTTTAAATATATTTGATCTTAACACAATAGAAAATAATAAAAAAATCGAATTTAATCAATATTCAGGAATCATGGACTTCTTCCATGGGCAAGACTATTTACACTTCCATACTACTTGATTCAGACTCTCATAGAAAACATTGACCCCGAACCTACATAGATGACGCAATCCCCCAAATCCTTTACATCCTTGGTAAAATAATCTTTAATCCGAAAAGACGTTTTGGTTGAAAGATCTACTATTTGTCATCTTATGTATCATTATATTCAGGTTCAAGTGAATAATAGACATATTTTGATACATGTCAGTTGTCCTAACGAAGCGGTATATATTCTTTTACGATTCGCTCATCTGCTATCCCCGCTATACAAATATTTACAATAGGTAGGAGCATATAGCTAGTCAATCCGAATTTAAAATTCCTGCTAGTTAAGACAACAAATATCATTAAGGGAATATAGAAAGGGGTTGATGGAGAAAGGGAAAAGGGAACGAAAAGGAAAATTTAAGGAACAAATGCTTCCATAAAGCAAAGGACCATAAATACTTGCATTCCAGTATACTTCGAGTTCAGGATATTAGTATACTAACGGTAAGGAACCGATTAAATTCGGAGCCGAAATCCAGTCGAGTTAACCTTTATCCTTTGTCGGCTATTACACTTCTAATTCTGCGAGCGGAGCTAAGTCCTTATTTATTAGATTTAGCTTTCCTGCAACCAAAACTATTAGTGAAATACCGTTTTCCGAACTGGTACTAACGCCATGTAGAAATTCCTAATTCTTTTCTCTGAAGTCTAAACTGGAATGTAGCACAAAACCAAGACTACATTTTTGTGATCTAGCTGTTTGAATCACTTTATTTTATTTTTAGGACCTGTCGGATCTCTCTTCGGGCCCCACGTTGGGCGCCAATTTATTATTGTAGCATATAACGTTCATATCCGAGAAGGATCAGGGATATGAGAAGACGAACGGATGGTCGGGGAGTCTTATTTCGCAGAGCACGTGATAATTTTCCGGCTCAGTGTTAGTCGGGCGTTGGGGAGGTTCCCTAGTTAATATTCTGCTAGGCTCATTGCTCGCGGGTATACACAATAACAAATAAAATTCACGTGCGGGTATTGGGGTAGTCATTGGTCTTGAGTGTCATTATAGAGAGAGAGGCAAAGGGGAAATAGTCTGAGAGAGGAAGTCATCGAGTCCTGCACAACCATATGCGCTAACTCAGGTGGTATTGAGCAGCGTTATCCCCACCCTACCAATGATCGCCAGTGCTAGTTGTTCCTAAAGGATATTAGGCGATCCCTTGATCGGTTGTCGAACCGCTAAGTCATTGCTCCATTTCCGATTGCCATGATTCCTGAAGAAAATCGTCTACTCACGCTTCATTATAATTTTTATTAAGGACTAATTATAGCAGAAATAGAATTCATTTTGGGTTGGCATTAACATAAGAACTTAATTTAATTACTAACGAGATTTAATAATAATACTTCATAAAATTGTCTTCCTTTGGCTTTCTTTCGCGTTTAACTAGTTTTTCTTTCATTTAATTATGACGAGATAATGCGAAGGCGTTTATTTTATACAGTGGAACCCAACCGAAAATTAACTATGATAATAATAATTAATAAAGGATTAATTAAGAGTTATTTTCCTTTTGATTCACCCTGATTCTTTTCAGTGTATCAATTTATATTTGGTTATTATTTCGTTACTAGGTATTTTAATAATTCAAAAGAAGTATGTATATGTTTTTACTATTTAAAGTTACATTATTTAATATATGTATTAATTCATTAAAGGATAAGAAATGGCGATCAAATAAAAATAATAAAATTAAATAATAACGAGTTAAGGTGACTTACAGTAATCCATTATTTCCTCGGCGAAAGATCTTTCTCCAGGTGCTGAATGGTGGGGTTAATATTTGTTTATTTATTATTTATAATTTGATTCGCTTTTGCATTTAATTAAATTCATGCCTAGTGTCATCTTTCTGTCTATATAACCAAAATAAAAGAAAAAAAAATAAAAGGATTTTTCCTTGCTAACTGTTAATACCGACCTAAATCAATCCTCTCAGAGTTTACCATTAGACAATATGCCAGTCCGACTTAGAAGTCATCCTAAGGAAGTGGATGCCCCTCCAGAAACTATGAGGGCAGAGATAGGAAACGAACCAGGTCGCGAAGATCAGGCAATTGGGGAAGAACAAAGTCCGTCTCCTGTTTTGAATGAATTACAACAATCAGTAGTTGAAGCTATGAGTGCAGCAGCTATAAGACAAACAGAGCTTATAACTCGAGCCATGAATGTAGGTTTTCAAAATCTTCAAAAAGCACTTACGCAACAAGAAGATTCTCGAACCGGAAGCGTTCCGGCCGCAACCGCAAGGGGAAGTAACCTTGTGACTACGGTAAACTCTGTACCCTCGGGTTTGTCTTCCAGAACTTCAGACTTAAGACCAGATCGTATAGGTCAAATTATAAGTCACTGGAACCTAAAGTTTTCAGGAAAATCAGCTATGAGTATAGATGGTTTCCTACATCGAGTAGAAACGCTTACGCGGAAAACTCTAGACGGAAACCTTGAGCTTTTGACGTGTCATATTAGCACGTTGCTAGAAGGACCGGCTAGTGAATGGTACTGGCGGTACCAAGAAAGTGTTCAAGAAGAAACTTGGACCAGTCTATCTGAAGCTTTAAGAGAGCAGTTTAGGGAAGAACGAACTGATGTGAGTATCAGAGCATCCATTGATCGTCGCAAACAGAAGACAGGAGAGTCTTTTGATGAGTTTTATGAAAGCATTGTTAAATTAACCTCTAAGTTGTCCGTGCCGATGGCTGAGTTGACCTTGTTAGAGTGTGTTCGGTCAAACTTATTGCCTGAAATCCAACTCGAATTGCTATACCACCATTTTAGTAGTGTAGCCCAGTTAAGGCGCGTAGTACGCATGCGAGAAGCTTTTATGCACTCTGTCAATCCTGCCGTGCGAAAACCTCTTCCTGCTCCTTGTCGTATGATACACGAGATCAAAAGCGAATCCGAAGTTGAAAGCGAGCCAGAAGACGTTGAGCTGTCCGCAATAACAACTTCGTGTTGGAATTGTGGTAAAAGTGGTCATTTATATCATGATTGCTACGATGAGCGAAAAGTCTTTTGCTACGGTTGTGGAAAACCAGATACATACCGACCCTCTTGTCCTAAGTGTACTGGCACAAAAAACTATCAAGCTCGTGCACAAGTGAGAAGTGCACGCAAACCGACTGTTTCCAAAGCAACCAACACCGAATAGAAGAATCCAAAGATTCTTACCAACCCTCACCAGATTTGACTAGCAACCCTGAATGTTCTATTGACCCGGCGATTACCCTTTCTGCGGTATCTAAAAGATCTAAAGTATCTAAGAGAAGAAGGCGTTCTCAAAGACGCATAAAAACTTATTATCGAAACTTGCAAAAGGAACAAAAAGGTTTATTGTCAGCGATAATTTCTGCCGATAGTCGTCCATATGCGAATGTAAAAGTCCTAGGTCGCTCAATTTCTGGCTTAATGGACACTGGTGCTTCTATCAGTTGTATCGGAGGTGCTTTGGCTAAAGAGTTATTGCAAGAACAGGTAAAATATAAGCCCATGACTAATTCTGTCCGAACTGCGGATGGACAAACTCAAACTATAACTGGCAAGATTCGTGCAGACGTTGAATATAAAGGTGATAAGAAAAGTTTAATCTTTTATATCGTACCTTCATTAGTACAGTCGCTGTATTTAGGCATCGATTTTTGGAAAGAGTTCCAGCTACTTCCGTTAGGTCTTCTTCAATCCACTCCGGAGAAAAGCCTAGCAGCTATTGACACTGACTTGTTCAGACCGATCTCCCGGGAACAACAAGTCGAATTGCAAAAAACCGTTCAAAATTTCCCATCCTATACGGAAAAAGGTTTAGGCAGAACTAACATACTCTCTCATTCCATTGACGTAGGCGACGCGAAGCCAATTAAACAACGCCATTATCCGGTGTCACCTGCGATTGAGAAACTTCTATTTGAAGAGATAGATCGTATGTTAGCTCTTGGTGTCATAGAGGAGTCAGAAAGTGCCTGGTCCTCACCAGTCGTTTTAGTTCGCAAGCCAGGCAAAATCCGCCTGTGTATCGACAGCCGTAAAGTGAATGCAGTCACGCGTAAAGATGCATACCCAATGCCAATAATTGACGGTATCTTAAGCAGACTACCAAAAGCCGAATTTATCACTAGTCTCGATTTAAAAGATGCCTATTGGCAAATTCCTCTCGAGCCAGGCTCTCGCGATAAAACCGCTTTTACTATACCAGGTAGAGCATTATACCAGTTCACTGTTATGCCGTTTGGGTTAACCAATGCCCCATCGACCATGTCGAAATTGATGGATCGCATCATACCCGTTACATTAAAAAACGAAGTATTTATTTACTTGGATGACCTATTGATTGTATCGGATACGTTTAATCGACACTTGTCCGTTCTTAACGAAATAGCATCTTGCTTAGCCAAAGCTGGCTTAACCATTAATATTCAGAAGAGCAAGTTTTGCATGAAAGAAGTCCGTTATTTAGGCCATGTAGTAGGTAATGGTACTATTTCCATGGATGCAGACAAAATTGATGCTATAAAGGAATATCCAGCACCTCGATCAATCAAGCAGTTACGTCGTTTTTTAGGGATGATAGGGTGGTACCAAAAATTCATTTGTAATTTTGCTTCTATCGCTACGCCATTAACCGATGCATTAAAGCATACGAAGCGGTTTGAGTGGACGGACGCTGCAGAAGAAGCCTTTCAATCTCTTAAGAGAGAGTTGTGCAAAGCTCCAGTGTTGCATACTCCAAATTTTGATCTACCCTTCTCCATACACTGCGATGCTAGTGATACAGGCATAGGCGGTGTACTTATGCAGATAAATGAAGAAGGCGATGAAGTGCCGATCTCATACATGTCTCGAAAGCTTAACAAATGCCAGCGTAACTACTCGGTTACCGAAAAAGAATGTTTGGCAGCTATGTTAAGCATTAAAAAGTTCAGAGCGTATATCGAGGGACATCCTTTCACGGTAATAACCGACCATGCCTCGTTAAAATGGCTGATGACTCAATCCGATCTCAGTAGTCGATTAGCTCGATGGGCTCTAAAGTTACAAGGATTCGAGTTTACCATACAGCATCGAAAAGGCAGCAAAAATATTGTTCCCGATGCGCTTTCGCGAACCTATACTGAAGACTTATCCGCTGTCGAATTACCTCAGTTTATCGACTTAAAGTCCCCACATTTCCACTTATCCCTTTATCAGGATCTACGAGAGAAAATTGAAAAAACTAGTCCTTTTTCAATTTTCTCTCGTAGATCCTGATAAAGGGTGACGTGAAAATAGAGGATGGTCTAATATTTCGTCGAATGGAGCATTTAAACGACAGCAAAATTTCAGATGATCAAGCGTGGAAACTCTGGTTGCCCTCAGAATTAGTACCGAAAGCGTTACAATTAGCCCACGATGATCCGTTATCTTCTCACGGTGGAATAAATAAAACCCTCGAGAGAATACGTCGCTATTACTTTTGGCCAAATTTAGTGACAGATGTGCGGAACTATGTTAACCAGTGTGAAATTTGCAAAGTTACTAAGCCATCCAATCGAACGCTAAGACCGCCCTTGGCAAAATCTACTGAGAGTCATAGATTTTTCCAAAAGCTTTATATCGATTATTTAGGGCCGTATCCACGTTCGAAGGCAGGTCACATTGGAATATTTATAGTAGTCGATCATCTTACGAAATTTCCTTTCTTGAAACCTGTAAAAAAGTTTTCCGTCGATGCTATTTTGCCCTTTATCGAAGAAAATCTGTTTCAATGCTATGGAGTTCCCGAAACCATTGTTTCTGATAATGGAGTCCAATTTAAGTCGAACGCATTTAAACAGTTGCTATCCAAATATGGCATAAACCACGCTTTCACGGCAGCGTATGCCCCTCAAGGGAATGTGTCGGAACCCGTAAATCGTTCGGTAATATCTGCCATTAAAGCGTATGTACACCCTAACCAAACAAACTGGGATGAGAATCTAAGTAAAATCTGTTGTTCTCTTCGTTCTAGTTTCCACACTGCAACGAATAATACCCCTTATCGCCTTGTTTTTGGTCAGCAGATGATCACCCATGCAAGCACGTATGAGCTTTTGCGTCGCTTGAGCTTGTTAGAGGATCGATCTATCGTATTTAACAAGGACGATTCTTTTGATCTGATGAGAAATCAAGCCAACCTTCACGTACAAAAACAATATACCCGCACTGAAAGAGCGTATAATTTGCGAAGTCGGGAAGTCTCGTTTGTCGTAGGTCAGGAAATATTTCGTAGGAATTTTCAACAAAGTTGCTTTGCTAAGGGCTTCAATGCAAAATTAGCCCCAGCATTTGTGAAAGGAAGAATAAGGCGGAAACTAGGATCAGCGTATTATGAAATTGAAGATATGCAAGGAAAGCTAGTTGGCAAATACCACGCTAAAGATATTAAGCAATAGCTATTCGTGCCAAGCGTGTATCCCTCTTGTTGATCCCCCAACAAGTGTGATTTTAGCGGGGGGGAATTGTAATAGCGCTTGTCACTAGCGTCGGAGCCATCTACCGGCTGAATTCAAACTAGGCGCCCTATCGGCTCGTATGATCAACAGCGCCACCTGTGGGCGGAGTTGCCATACCATAGTTAAATTTATATCGCATACTTTATTTTATACTGGCCCAAAATACAAGCCTGGGCTTAGCGTAAGAGCAGCTAACTTTGCGCTGCCAATTTCCTTTTCCTCTACGATCTTAAGCCGGACAGACGTGGTATTGTTAATTAAAAATTAATCCTCCACCTGTCCGCCAATCTAAAGTGTTTGAGTGTGCCAGACTCAAGGTATGTACTGGATACATCATTATTTCAACCCAGAAAACTAATAAAAATTAATTTATTAGTTTCTGGCACTTTGTGCCTAATTGAGGATCGACTTGCCTCGAGGAGCCCCCTCCCCTCGGCAGTACTACGGACAACTGCGCCCAGCGGCTGAGCTGCCAGCAGAGTCAGAGGTCTGCATTTTTTTTTTGGTTTTCCTTGGATCGGAGACCAAGCCAAAAGGCTGAACTTGGCCGTCGAGTTCCCAAATTTTCATCGGCCAGCGGAGCCCCTCGTCCAACAACAACATGGGAGAATACCCTAACCTCCAGCTTTGAACAACAACAACAAGTGCAAATAACTTCAAGCTCCGCTTTGCATATTTTTCTGAACAACAACAACCAGTGAAGATAATCAAAATTTAGGCTGAAAAGCCATAACAATTAGGGAGTATGTGCCTTCCTTAAGTTTTTCTGTACAACAACAACAAGTGAGAATAACCCTAGTGATCATGTGCCCTTAGTTTTTGTACAACAACAACAAGTGAAAATAACCTAAATTCGGGCAACAACAACTAGTGACCATGTGCCCTTAGTTTTGTACAACAACCACAAGTAAAAATAACCTACTTCGTTGCCGGAGTCAACAGCAACCGCAAATAAAAATAATCTTAAATAATAACAATAAGAAATAATTAAAATGGCACAATATTAGATTAATTAATTTTCAACTATATTCTTTTCCTTAATTATTTTTATATTTTTTTTATTTTTCAAACTCAATACTATAAATAAATTTAAATTGTGAATGTGAACGAGAAGAAAGGAGAAATGAGGCTCGAAGTACAGTGAACTAATTAAAAATAATTAATTCTATTTGTATGATGTAGTTAGCAAGGAAAAATCCTTTTATTTTTTTTTCTTTTATTTTGGTTATATAGACAGAAAGATGACACTAGGCATGAATTTAATTAAATGCAAAAGCGAATCAAATTATAAATAATAAATAAACAAATATTAACCCCACCATTCAGCACCTGGAGAAAGATCTTTCGCCGAGGAAATAATGGATTACTGTAAGTCACCTTAACTCGTTATTATTTAATTTTATTATTTTTATTTGATCGCCATTTCTTATCCTTTAATGAATTAATACATATATTAAATAATGTAACTTTAAATAGTAAAAACATATACATACTTCTTTTGAATTATTAAAATACCTAGTAACGAAATAATAACCAAATATAAATTGATACACTGAAAAGAATCAGGGTGAATCAAAAGGAAAATAACTCTTAATTAATCCTTTATTAATTATTATTATCATAGTTAATTTTCGGTTAGGTTCCACTGTATAAAATAAACGCCTTCGCATTATCTCGTCATAATTAAATGAAAGAAAAACTAGTTAAACGCGAAAGAAAGCCAAAGGAAGACAATTTTATGAAGTATTATTATTAAATCTCGTTAGTAATTAAATTAAGTTCTTATGTTAATGCCAACCCAAAATGAATTCTATTTCTGCTATAATTAGTCCTTAATAAAAATTATAATGAAGCGTGAGTAGACGATTTTCTTCAGGAATCATGGCAATCGGAAATGGAGCAATGACTTAGCGGTTCGACAACCGATCAAGGGATCGCCTAATATCCTTTAGGAACAACTAGCACTGGCGATCATTGGTAGGGTGGGGATAACGCTGCTCAATACCACCTGAGTTAGCGCATATGGTTGTGCAGGACTCGATGACTTCCTCTCTCAGACTATTTCCCCTTTGCCTCTCTCTCTATAATGACACTCAAGACCAATGACTACCCCAATACCCGCACGTGAATTTTATTTGTTATTGTGTATACCCGCGAGCAATGAGCCTAGCAGAATATTAACTAGGGAACCTCCCCAACGCCCGACTAACACTGAGCCGGAAAATTATCACGTGCTCTGCGAAATAAGACTCCCCGACCATCCGTTCGTCTTCTCATATCCCTGATCCTTCTCGGATATGAACGTTATATGCTACAATAATAAATTGGCGCCCAACGTGGGGCCCGAAGAGAGATCCGACAGGTCCTAAAAATAAAATAAAGTGATTCAAACAGCTAGATCACAAAAATGTAGTCTTGGTTTTGTGCTACATTCCAGTTTAGACTTCAGAGAAAAGAATTAGGAATTTCTACATGGCGTTAGTACCAGTTCGGAAAACGGTATTTCACTAATAGTTTTGGTTGCAGGAAAGCTAAATCTAATAAATAAGGACTTAGCTCCGCTCGCAGAATTAGAAGTGTAATAGCCGACAAAGGATAAAGGTTAACTCGACTGGATTTCGGCTCCGAATTTAATCGGTTCCTTACCGTTAGTATACTAATATCCTGAACTCGAAGTATACTGGAATGCAAGTATTTATGGTCCTTTGCTTTATGGAAGCATTTGTTCCTTAAATTTTCCTTTTCGTTCCCTTTTCCCTTTCTCCATCAACCCCTTTCTATATTCCCTTAATGATATTTGTTGTCTTAACTAGCAGGAATTTTAAATTCGGATTGACTAGCTATATGCTCCTACCTATTGTAAATATTTGTATAGCGGGGATAGCAGATGAGCGAATCGTAAAAGAATATATACCGCTTCGTTAGGACAACTGACATGTATCAAAATATGTCTATTATTCACTTGAACCTGAATATAATGATACATAAGATGACAAATAGTAGATCTTTCAACCAAAACGTCTTTTCGGATTAAAGATTATTTTACCAAGGATGTAAAGGATTTGGGGGATTGCGTCATCTATGTAGGTTCGGGGTCAATGTTTTCTATGAGAGTCTGAATCAAGTAGTATGGAAGTGTAAATAGTCTTGCCCATGGAAGAAGTCCATGATTCCTGAATATTGATTAAATTCGATTTTTTTATTATTTTCTATTGTGTTAAGATCAAATATATTTAAAGATAAACATTATTAATTAATACAGTAACCGTTAGTATTCACTTTATATACGAGTGGATATTATGCAGTCATAACAAGTTAAAATGGAGGAACAACTTCCAAGAGATATTCAATGCTATCTGTGCCTAAAAGACATTGAATATCCAGCTCAGTTATTGTTTGGGAACGAGACACCCTGTATTGGGTTTCGCGCTCTTTGTTTTGATCGCCGCTGCCGGCGGCCTTATCAGCGGTCGCTAAGCGAGCAGCGCATCGCTGCACATGCGCGCGAGCTTTTGCCCAGTAATTTTCCATTCATTTCTAACTCCTAACTGTAACTTGTTTACGTCTTCGACTAGCATAATCGAATGACGTGCATAGCCAAAGCTTAGTCAGTCACATTTTTGCTCTCAATGCAATCTAACGCAGCGCGGTCGACAATATTAAATGTAATTGTTCGGAAATAAATAAAATTATATTAAACAGTATACACTAAGGCGGATTCATTTATAAACATCCTAAAAACTGGTCCTTCGAGCCGGATCCACCAATACTGTTTATTTTCGGCCAATTAATTTAATTATTGAGGTTTTTTGTCAACGGTGATCTATAGATTTCAAAATCGTATAGAGTCGTTATCTTTTCGCGATCGCCATGCGGAGTGTGATTCAACAACGGGGCTTTTGTAAAAGCCAAATCACACGGGCGCATAATAATGCCCTAAAATTTGTGGATGACATTCAATCAGTGGACACAATTGTGGTGCGCCTGTCGCAAATTCAAGACAATTATTTGCGGTTTGTGCGACATTCGGAAGAGCTGTACGCCTTCCAATCGGAGTCGGATTGGGAGAATCCGGACGACGATTTTGATGCCTATGAGGAGAAACATTACGCTACACACGCCATCCTAAGCAACACTCTGGAGGAGTTACGGCGTGATCAGACGTCTAACAATATTTTGGCCACTGTGCAACCAGCAGATGCGCCCCAGAGGAGCCATGTGGATTTCCAGTTCGAGCGAATCAAACTCCCAACCTTTTCCGGGAATTATGAGGACTGGAAACATTTTTCGGATATGTTTACGGACTCGATTGCTTCCAATTCGAGCCTGACGGATTGTCAACGATTTCATTATCTCAAATCGTATCTATCCGGAGACGCCCTCAATTTAGTCAAACATATTCCTGTGACTAATGAGAACTATCGGGAGGCATGGGATCGGCTTGAGCAGCGATATAACAAACAATCGCTAATTATCCGATCATTCCTCAACAGTTTCATGACCCTTCCCAGTGCTACGTCTACTAATCTCAGCACAGTGCGGAAACTGGCCGATGGCGCAGACGAAGTTATTCGTGGTTTGCGAGCCCTTGACTGCGAAGAGAGGGATCCTTGGCTAATCTTCATCCTATTGTCAAAATTAGATACCGATACTTGCCAAGCTTGGGCGCAGTGCGCAGACTCCGAGGGAAAAGGTGTGACCATCAACCAATTCCTTAAATTTCTCACCTCTCGCTGCGATACTTTGGAGGCTTTTCACTTAGTTCGACCAACCCAAGCTCGACGCGCAGCCACAACGCACCACGCAGATACGCATCCTAGACGAGAAGAACCCAAATGCACATCGTGCCAGCAAACTCATCAACTGTTCAAGTGTCCTCAGTTCAACGGACTCGACATCGCAGCTCGCCGGGAGTTTCTCAAGACGAAAAAGCTATGTTTCAATTGCCTCAGCCCAAGTCACCTGGCGGGTAACTGTACATCGAGACACACTTGTCGGATTTGTCGCCGCAAGCATCACACCCTGGTTCACCCTGGCTCGGCGCAGCCAACTCAAAACGGTAACTACTTGGAGAGAGCCCGTACGGACAGCCGCGATCGTCCATCAACCTCACAAGCGGCGTCTACAATCGGCCAGAATCAACCGCCTGGTCAAGAGATTCATCAATCAGGGAGTTTACCTCCCGCGGAAAATAACTTCACGCATCATACGCTGGAGAATATTTCAGCTGCAGGTTCGCAGACTCTGTTGCCAACCATCCTTGCAGACGTCGTCGACGCCTGGGGAAATACTACAACCTGCAGGCTGCTCTTGGACACTGGGTCCACAATCACCTTGGCGTCGGAATCATTTGTTCAGCGAATAGGCGTACGTCGAACGCACGCCCGGATTTCTATACTCGGTCTCGCAGCCAACAGTGCTGGCGTTACCCGAGGACGCGCACATATCAAGCTGCGCTCTCGTCATTCGGACCAAACTGTCGAACTGGTCTCGTTTATTCTCAATTCGCTGACATCATCACTCCCGGCCCAGGCTATTGACACCTCATCTTCTACGTGGAAGCAAATCTGCGAGCTTCCTTTGGCAGATCCCACATTCTGCACGCCAGGATCCATCGATGTCATCGTTGGATCAGATCAACTCTGGTCTCTTTATACTGGAGAACAGAAATGCTTTGGTAACGACGCTCCTATCGCTCTGAATACTGTTTTTGGTTGGATTATTGCAGGCTCTTACAATGCATGCGATGATCACCTGACTTCAGCGGTTACTCATCACGCGGACCTCGACACGATGGTTCGCTCTTTCATGGAGATGGATAATATACATCCTAGCCAGGCTCTTTTGGACGCCAACGATCCAACAGAGCGTCATTTTGCTGCCACTCACACGCGCTTGGAGAACGGGGCTTACGTCGTCAAGTACCCCTTCAAGGAGCATGCGCCGCCTGTTGATTCAACTTTACCGCAGGCCATCAATCGCTTCCACTCGCTGGAACGCAAGTTTCGTCGATCTCCAGACTTGAAGCAGCAGTATGAAGCATTTCTGGACGACTACTTGCGACGTGGTCATATGGAACAGCTGACATCGGCTCAAATTGATGAGTCCCCAGAAACCTGCTTCTATCTGCCGCACCACGCTGTCATCAAACTGGACAGTCTGACTACGAAATGTCGCGTAGTTTTCGATGGATCGGGAAAGGACAGCTCTGGAGTGTCTCTCAATGATCGACTTCAAATTGGCCCACCCATTCAACGCGATCTTCTCGGCGTTTGTTTACGTTTCCGGCAGCACCCATATGTTTTCTGCGCGGATATCGAGAAGATGTTCCGAGGAATTCAAGTCTTCAAGCCGCACACCAATTATCAGCGCATTGTTTGGCGCAAGAACGAGAATGAACCACTGCTTCATTTTCGCCTGTTGACGGTCACCTACGGATTGGCGCCGTCACCATTTCTGGCTGTTCGAGTTCTTAAGCAGCTAGCTGAGGATCACCGCCACGAGTTCCCCGCAGCAGCCCACGCGCTTCTACACGACGCTTATGTAGATGATATCCCAACAGGGTGCAACTCATTCGACGAGCTCATGATTCTCAAAAACGAGCTGATTCAACTGTTGGATAAGGCGCAATTCAAACTACGGAAATGGAGTTCCAACAGTTGGCGTCTTCTAAAATCATTGCCAGAAGAGGACCGATGTTATGAGCCTATCCAGCTCCTCAACAAATCAGCTGCGGATTCACCAATCAAAATTCTTGGCATCCAATGGAATCCCGGAAAGGACGTCATGTACCTCAATATCAAGGAGTGCGATCCGACCATTTCTCCGACGAAAAGGGAACTCTTGTCGCAGCTATCAAGAATCTATGACCCGCTTGGATTGGTAGCGCCAGTCACAGTTCTACTCAAGCTTATCTTCCAAGAAAGCTGGACAAGTGTTCTGCAATGGGATGACCCGATTCCTGAAACTCTACGCTCGCGCTGGAAGGCCTTGGTGGAGGATTTGCCAACACTTACGCAATGTCAAGTACCACGATACATTGCGTCACCATTCCAAGACGTTCAACTACACGGATTCGCCGACGCATCCGCGCAAGCCTACGGTGCGGTTGTATACGCTCGAGTAGCATATGGAGGCAGTTTTCAAATCACCCTAGTTGCTGCCAAAACCCGTGTAGCCCCGATCAAGCCTGTTTCGATCCCACGTCTGGAACTGAATGCTGCTCTACTTCTTTCTCGATTGCTCTCGATTGTCAAAGCCTCACTAACGATTCCTATTTTCAGCACGAGCTGCTGGACAGATTCAGAAATTGTGCTACACTGGCTTTCAGCTCCCCCACGAAACTGGAACACATACGTCTGCAACCGAACGGCTGAGATCTTGAACGACTTTCCTCGCAGCTGCTGGAATCATGTTCGCACAGAGGACAACCCTGCCGACTGTGCTTCTCGAGGACTTCATCCGTCCAAGCTTCTGGAGCATCGACTGTGGTGGAAGGGTCCATCATGGCTGGCCACACCGCCCTCTGATTGGCCACCGTCTACAAGCAAGTTCAGCGTATCTTCAAATCTCGATGTCAACACCGAAGAGAGAGCTGTCAAGCCCACAACTCTACATAACTTTCCTGATGAAAGTATCTACGAGTTACTCATCCACAAATTCTCAACCTGGACGCGTCTGCTAAGGGTATCTAGCTACTGTTATCGCTTTATTCACTCTCTTCGATCTCGTCATAGGAATCCGGCACCATTCCTTACATCCGAAGAGTTGCAGGCCGCACGATGCCGACTCATCCGACACGTGCAACAAAATTTCTTTGCCAGAGAATATGCGCAGCTAGAGAATCGACGCCCGCTTAATGCTAAATCGCATTTAATTCGGTTCTCCCCATTTCTAGACGATCATGGAATTATGCGAGTCGGTGGAAGAATCGACAAATCGACAATCAACTTCAACGCCAAGCATCCAATCCTAATACCAAAGGATTCACCACTAGCCGGGCTCCTGGTTCGATATTTTCACGTTTCACATCTACACACTGGAGTTGATGCTACGTTCACCAATCTTCGTCAGCAGTACTGGATTCTGGGTGCACGCAATCTGGTCAGAAAGGCAGTTTTCCAATGCAAACGCTGCTTTCTTCAACGCAAAGGCACCAGTAACCAGATCATGGGAGAGCTGCCAATCCCTCGAGTTCAGGCTAGTCGCTGTTTCCAACATACAGGGCTGGATTACGCTGGACCGATCGCCATCAAGGAATCAACAGGACGAACTCCTCGGATCGGGAAGGCATGGTTTTCTATTTTCGTCTGCCTAACTACAAAGGCAATCCATATCGAGGTCGTCAGTGATCTGACTGCAAAGGCCTTCATCGCCGCCTTTCAACGATTTATTGCCCGACGAACAAAGCCCACCGATCTGTACTCGGACAACGGAACCACATTTCATGGCGGAAAGCAAACTTTGGACGACATGCGACGCCTAGTCATCGAACAATCTAAAGATGAGGAGCTGGCTGGATTCTTCGCCAACGAAGGCATTTCTTGGCACTTCATACCCCCATCTGCCCCTCATTTTGGCGGAATGTGGGAAGCCGGCGTTCGTTCCATAAAACTTCATATGCGACGGATACTTGGATCCAAGGCTCTCACGTTTGAGGAACTAGCGACTGTTTTGACCCAAATTGAAGCCATCCTCAACTCTCGCCCACTGTGCCCAAATGGGGATAATTCGTTGGACCCGCTGACTCCCGCTCATTTCCTGACTGGAGCTCCTTATACTGCCCTCTCTGAACCCTGCCGTCTGGATATGCAAATCAATCGACTGGAGAGGTGGAATCAGCTGCAAGCTATGGTCCAAGGTTTCTGGAAACGGTGGCATATGGAATACCTGACATCGCTTCACGAACGCACAAAATGGCATCTAGAAACTGAGAATCTGAAGATCGACACACTGGTGGTACTCAAGGAGCCTAATCTACCTCCCTCTAAATGGATTCTTAGACGCATCAGCGAGGTGCACGCAGGATCAGATGACAAAGTACGGGTCGTAACAGTGAAGACGGCCCATGGATCCTACAAACGCCCAATTACCAAAATTGCTGTCTTGCCTCTGTGCTGAACGACCGTTCAGGGGGGCCGGTATGTTTGGGAACGAGACACCCTGTATTGGGTTTCGCGCTCTTTGTTTTGATCGCCGCTGCCGGCGGCCTTATCAGCGGTCGCTAAGCGAGCAGCGCATCGCTGCACATGCGCGCGAGCTTTTGCCCAGTAATTTTCCATTCATTTCTAACTCCTAACTGTAACTTGTTTACGTCTTCGACTAGCATAATCGAATGACGTGCATAGCCAAAGCTTAGTCAGTCACATTTTTGCTCTCAATGCAATCTAACGCAGCGCGGTCGACAATATTAAATGTAATTGTTCGGAAATAAATAAAATTATATTAAACAGTATACACTAAGGCGGATTCATTTATAAACAGTTATTATCCACTAATTGTAACCACACGTTCCATTGGGCCTGTTTCAACACTAAAGTTGGAAATCGAGATTCTTGCCCAGTGTGCAGATCGAAGCTAGAAAGATCGCGTATGACCCTAACTGTTAATACCGACCTAAATCAATCCTCTCAGAGTTTACCATCAGACAATATGCCAGTCCGACTTAGAAGTCATCCTAAGGAAGTGGATGCCCCTCCAGAAACTATGAGGGCAGAGATAGGAAACGAACCAGGTCGCGAAGATCAGGCAATTGGGGAAGAACAAAGTCCGTCTCCTGTTTTGAATGAATTACAACAATCAGTAGTTGAAGCTATGAGTGCAGCAGCTATAAGACAAACAGAGCTTATAACTCGAGCCATGAATGTAGGTTTTCAAAATCTTCAAAAAGCACTTACGCAACAAGAAGATTCTCGAACCGGAAGCGTTCCGGCCGCAACCGCAAGGGGAAGTAACCTTGTGACTACGGTAAACTCTGTACCCTCGGGTTTGTCTTCCAGAACTTCAGACTTAAGACCAGATCGTATAGGTCAAATTATAAGTCACTGGAACCTAAAGTTTTCAGGAAAATCAGCTATGAGTATAGATGGTTTCCTACATCGAGTAGAAACGCTTACGCGGAAAACTCTAGACGGAAACCTTGAGCTTTTGACGTGTCATATTAGCACGTTGCTAGAAGGACCGGCTAGTGAATGGTACTGGCGGTACCAAGAAAGTGTTCAAGAAGAAACTTGGACCAGTCTATCTGAAGCTTTAAGAGAGCAGTTTAGGGAAGAACGAACTGATGTGAGTATCAGAGCATCCATTGATCGTCGCAAACAGAAGACAGGAGAGTCTTTTGATGAGTTTTATGAAAGCATTGTTAAATTAACCTCTAAGTTGTCCGTGCCGATGGCTGAGTTGACCTTGTTAGAGTGTGTTCGGTCAAACTTATTGCCTGAAATCCAACTCGAATTGCTATACCACCATTTTAGTAGTGTAGCCCAGTTAAGGCGCGTAGTACGCATGCGAGAAGCTTTTATGCACTCTGTCAATCCTGCCGTGCGAAAACCTCTTCCTGCTCCTCGTCGTATGATACACGAGATCAAAAGCGAATCCGAAGTTGAAAGCGAGCCAGAAGACGTTGAGCTGTCCGCAATAACAACTTCGTGTTGGAATTGTGGTAAAAGTGGTCATTTATATCATGATTGCTACGATGAGCGAAAAGTCTTTTGCTACGGTTGTGGAAAACCAGATACATACCGACCCTCTTGTCCTAAGTGTACTGGCACAAAAAACTATCAAGCTCGTGCACAAGTGAGAAGTGCACGCAAACCGACTGTTTCCAAAGCAACCAACACCGAATAGAAGAATCCAAAGATTCTTACCAACCCTCACCAGATTTGACTAGCAACCCTGAATGTTCTATTGACCCGGCGATTACCCTTTCTGCGGTATCTAAAAGATCTAAAGTATCTAAGAGAAGAAGGCGTTCTCAAAGACGCATAAAAACTTATTATCGAAACTTGCAAAAGGAACAAAAAGGTTTATTGTCAGCGATAATTTCTGCCGATAGTCGTCCATATGCGAATGTAAAAGTCCTAGGTCGCTCAATTTCTGGCTTAATGGACACTGGTGCTTCTATCAGTTGTATCGGAGGTGCTTTGGCTAAAGAGTTATTGCAAGAACAGGTAAAATATAAGCCCATGACTAATTCTGTCCGAACTGCGGATGGACAAACTCAAACTATAACTGGCAAGATTCGTGCAGACGTTGAATATAAAGGTGATAAGAAAAGTTTAATCTTTTATATCGTACCTTCATTAGTACAGTCGCTGTATTTAGGCATCGATTTTTGGAAAGAGTTCCAGCTACTTCCGTTAGGTCTTCTTCAATCCACTCCGGAGAAAAGCCTAGCAGCTATTGACACTGACTTGTTCAGACCGATCTCCCGGGAACAACAAGTCGAATTGCAAAAAACCGTTCAAAATTTCCCATCCTATACGGAAAAAGGTTTAGGCAGAACTAACATACTCTCTCATTCCATTGACGTAGGCGACGCGAAGCCAATTAAACAACGCCATTATCCGGTGTCACCTGCGATTGAGAAACTTCTATTTGAAGAGATAGATCGTATGTTAGCTCTTGGTGTCATAGAGGAGTCAGAAAGTGCCTGGTCCTCACCAGTCGTTTTAGTTCGCAAGCCAGGCAAAATCCGCCTGTGTATCGACAGCCGTAAAGTGAATGCAGTCACGCGTAAAGATGCATACCCAATGCCAATAATTGACGGTATCTTAAGCAGACTACCAAAAGCCGAATTTATCACTAGTCTCGATTTAAAAGATGCCTATTGGCAAATTCCTCTCGAGCCAGGCTCTCGCGATAAAACCGCTTTTACTATACCAGGTAGAGCATTATACCAGTTCACTGTTATGCCGTTTGGGTTAACCAATGCCCCATCGACCATGTCGAAATTGATGGATCGCATCATACCCGTTACATTAAAAAACGAAGTATTTATTTACTTGGATGACCTATTGATTGTATCGGATACGTTTAATCGACACTTGTCCGTTCTTAACGAAATAGCATCTTGCTTAGCCAAAGCTGGCTTAACCATTAATATTCAGAAGAGCAAGTTTTGCATGAAAGAAGTCCGTTATTTAGGCCATGTAGTAGGTAATGGTACTATTTCCATGGATGCAGACAAAATTGATGCTATAAAGGAATATCCAGCACCTCGATCAATCAAGCAGTTACGTCGTTTTTTAGGGATGATAGGGTGGTACCAAAAATTCATTTGTAATTTTGCTTCTATCGCTACGCCATTAACCGATGCATTAAAGCATACGAAGCGGTTTGAGTGGACGGACGCTGCAGAAGAAGCCTTTCAATCTCTTAAGAGAGAGTTGTGCAAAGCTCCAGTGTTGCATACTCCAAATTTTGATCTACCCTTCTCCATACACTGCGATGCTAGTGATACAGGCATAGGCGGTGTACTTATGCAGATAAATGAAGAAGGCGATGAAGTGCCGATCTCATACATGTCTCGAAAGCTTAACAAATGCCAGCGTAACTACTCGGTTACCGAAAAAGAATGTTTGGCAGCTATGTTAAGCATTAAAAAGTTCAGAGCGTATATCGAGGGACATCCTTTCACGGTAATAACCGACCATGCCTCGTTAAAATGGCTGATCCGATCTCAGTAGTCGATTAGCTCGATGGGCTCTAAAGTTACAAGGATACGAGTTTACCATACAGCATCGAAAAGGCAGCAAAAATATTGTTCCCGATGCGCTTTCGCGAACCTATACTGAAGACTTATCCGCTGTCGAATTACCTCAGTTTATCGACTTAAAGTCCCCACATTTCCACTTATCCCTTTATCAGGATCTACGAGAGAAAATTGAAAAAGGACTAGTGGGTGACGTGAAAATAGAGGATGGTCTAATATTTCGTCGAATGGAGCATTTAAACGACAGCAAAATTTCAGATGATCAAGCGTGGAAACTCTGGTTGCCCTCAGAATTAGTACCGAAAGCGTTACAATTAGCCCACGATGATCCGTTATCTTCTCACGGTGGAATAAATAAAACCCTCGAGAGAATACGTCGCTATTACTTTTGGCCAAATTTAGTGACAGATGTGCGGAACTATGTTAACCAGTGTGAAATTTGCAAAGTTACTAAGCCATCCAATCGAACGCTAAGACCGCCCTTGGCAAAATCTACTGAGAGTCATAGATTTTTCCAAAAGCTTTATATCGATTATTTAGGGCCGTATCCACGTTCGAAGGCAGGTCACATTGGAATATTTATAGTAGTCGATCATCTTACGAAATTTCCTTTCTTGAAACCTGTAAAAAAGTTTTCCGTCGATGCTATTTTGCCCTTTATCGAAGAAAATCTGTTTCAATGCTATGGAGTTCCCGAAACCATTGTTTCTGATAATGGAGTCCAATTTAAGTCGAACGCATTTAAACAGTTG
Source organism: Drosophila kikkawai (assembly GCF_030179895.1). Lineage (NCBI taxonomy): Eukaryota > Metazoa > Arthropoda > Insecta > Diptera > Drosophilidae > Drosophila > Drosophila kikkawai. The sequence goes on from NW_027222623.1 coordinate 43,694, forward strand.
CTATCCAAATATGGCATAAACCACGCTTTCACGGCAGCGTATGCCCCTCAAGGGAATGTGTCGGAACGCGTAAATCGTTCGGTAATATCTGCCATTAAAGCGTATGTACACCCTAACCAAACAAACTGGGATGAGAATCTAAGTAAAATCTGTTGTTCTCTTCGTTCTAGTTTCCACACTGCAACGAATAATACCCCTTATCGCCTTGTTTTTGGTCAGCAGATGATCACCCATGCAAGCACGTATGAGCTTTTGCGTCGCTTGAGCTTGTTAGAGGATCGATCTATCGTATTTAACAAGGACGATTCTTTTGATCTGATGAGAAATCAAGCCAACCTTCACGTACAAAAACAATATACCCGCACTGAAAGAGCGTATAATTTGCGAAGTCGGGAAGTCTCGTTTGTCGTAGGTCAGGAAATATTTCGTAGGAATTTTCAACAAAGTTGCTTTGCTAAGGGCTTCAATGCAAAATTAGCCCCAGCATTTGTGAAAGGAAGAATAAGGCGGAAACTAGGATCAGCGTATTATGAAATTGAAGATATGCAAGGAAAGCTAGTTGGCAAATACCACGCTAAAGATATTAAGCAATAGCTATTCGTGCCAAGCGTGTATCCCTCTTGTTGATCCCCCAACAAGTGTGATTTTAGCGGGGGGGAATTGTAATAGCGCTTGTCACTAGCGTCGGAGCCATCTACCGGCTGAATTCAAACTAGGCGCCCTATCGGCTCGTATGATCAACAGCGCCACCTGTTTTGTTTGGAGTAGCGTATGTGCCAACTCAAATCTAGCTATGCCTTCAAAAGTGAGAGGGCAGCTTATTTATTCTGTTGCGTAAAATAATGGGATTTACATGTACAGCTTTAGGTCGGGTACAAGAGCCTTATACAATAATGGGCCATAGAGTGTGGTAGTCTGGGACGTTAGTATTGGTGAGATTTTGGGAGAGGGGTACAGCGCTGTAAGTTAAGCTTAACATTTGTTAAGCTCAGCTTACAGCGCTGTTCCCTCTATGTTTACATGTTGGCTTTTTAATGCCGAGTTCACTTAGACTAGAGGGTACATTTAATCATGGAGACATTGCTTTTGCAGCTTACTCTTTAAGATGTATTGTGGGTGTGGGTGGGGGGTGGGGGAGGGGTGGGTTTATGGAGCCTCAGGGGCAAAGAGGCTCAAGGTTGCCAACGAACAACCTGAGCTCTCCGTGCTTCCCCAAGAGGGAGCTAGTCCGAGATAGTTGTTTATTTTTAGTTATCGTAGCAATATGCAGGGCAAGAGTTACGTTTATGGTTATGAGTTTAGCGATTTAGTTTAAATTTTAACTTTAAGTTTATGTTTTGTTTCTGTTTTGATTGGTTGTTGATTTGAATCTTGTTAACGGTTTGGGTGTGTATGTTGAGTAAAATTTAGTACTGTTTTTATAACTTGGTCTTTAAGGAGTGAGTTTGCTACGATGCGAGGGGTGAGTTGCTACAGTGCCTCAGGGGCTGGAGGTTTAAAATTGCCAACGAACAATTTATAACTCTCCAGCTTCCCCAAGGTGGAGCTGGTCCAGTTTAGGTTGAGATTTTGTGGTTATCGCAGCTGTTAGCAAGGCAAGAGTTATTTTTAGGAGTTATGTGCAGAGTCTTAGGTTTTTAAATTATTGATTTAGTTTTTAAGTTGTATGTTTTATGCTTCAGGTTGTTAGTTGACTATTAGTCATTGTTTACTGTTTAGTTTTTTTTTGTTTGGAGTAGCGTATATGCCAACTCAAATCTAGCTATGCCTTCAAAAGTGAGAGGGCAGCTTATTTATTCTGTTTTTGTTTGGAGTAGCGTATGTGCCAACTCAAATCTAGCTATGCCTTCAAAAGTGAGAGGGCAGCTTATTTATTCTGTTGCGTAAAATAATGGGATTTACATGTACAGCTTTAGGTCGGGTACAAGAGCCTTATACAATAATGGGCCATAGAGTGTGGTAGTCTGGGACGTTAGTATTGGTGAGATTTTGGGAGAGGGGTACAGCGCTGTAAGTTAAGCTTAACATTTGTTAAGCTCAGCTTACAGCGCTGTTCCCTCTATGTTTACATGTTGGCTTTTTAATGCCGAGTTCACTTAGACTAGAGGGTACATTTAATCATGGAGACATTGCTTTTGCAGCTTACTCTTTAAGATGTATTGTGGGTGTGGGTGGGGGGGTGGGGGAGGGGTGGGTTTATGGAGCCTCAGGGGCAAAGAGGCTCAAGGTTGCCAACGAACAACCTGAGCTCTCCGTGCTTCCCCAAGAGGGAGCTAGTCCGAGATAGTTGTTTATTTTTAGTTATCGTAGCAATATGCAGGGCAAGAGTTACGTTTATGGTTATGAGTTTAGCGATTTAGTTTAAATTTTAACTTTAAGTTTATGTTTTGTTTCTGTTTTGATTGGTTGTTGATTTGAATCTTGTTAACGGTTTGGGTGTGTATGTTGAGTAAAATTTAGTACTGTTTTTATAACTTGGTCTTTAAGGAGTGAGTTTGCTACGATGCGAGGGGTGAGTTGCTACAGTGCCTCAGGGGCTGGAGGTTTAAAATTGCCAACGAACAATTTATAACTCTCCAGCTTCCCCAAGGTGGAGCTGGTCCAGTTTAGGTTGAGATTTTGTGGTTATCGCAGCTGTTAGCAAGGCAAGAGTTATTTTTAGGAGTTATGTGCAGAGTCTTAGGTTTTTAAATTATTGATTTAGTTTTTAAGTTGTATGTTTTATGCTTCAGGTTGTTAGTTGACTATTAGTCATTGTTTACTGTTTAGTTGCGTATGTTTAGGTAACTATAGTCTTGACTGTTTTGGTCGTTATCATTTTAGGTATTGTTGTTTAGTTAATTCAAGTATTACTGTTGTTGTAGTCTTATTCTCTTATTGGTAGGTTGGTTGAGTGTAGCGGTGTAATTTTGTATTCGTTGTAGCATGAACAGTCAGTTGTGGGTTTGTGTGTGTGTGCGTGTGTTTGTATCGATTGGTTCTTGGTGGGTATGGGATTTATGAATTTTAGTTTACCTTGGAGGGCAGTTTATATGGATTTTAGTGTTGCTTTTTCAGCTGATTCTTTTTAGTCGGACTAGTTGGGGTATGGGGGGTGGGGAAGGATAGGATACTGATGTTGAGCATGGAGGTTCAAGTTGCCGGTAAGCAAGATGTGGCGCTCCATACTTTGCAATAGCATTGCTTGGTGTTTAGGTTTAGTTTGGGGGTAGGCTTAAGGTTTTGCATTTGCAATTAGCTATAATATAGGGTTAGTTATTTTTAGCTAGTATCTCAGCGCCTCGTCCTTTAGGCAGGTTGCGAAGACTTCTAGGGGAGCATCTCCTTGTTGGTGGGCCAGTTCCTTATTTCAGGAGGCGTTAGTAATGGTAGCCCCAAGTTTGCTACGCAGTTAGGGGCTACAGATGGTTGTGATTTGCATCTCGTCTTCAGCTTGCTGTTGTACTGTTGCAGCAGGGTTTCCAGAGTCCACAGGGCTTGTATAGAACTGTTGATCCAGCATCAGGTCTAGTGTAGTTCCCGGGGCATGTTTGGTAGCCCTGCTTTCCAATGATCAACCAAGTGGCTGAAGGCATCGTGGGTACAGACATGCAGGCTCTATGGAGGGCAAGCCACAAGGTCGCTACGCGGTTAGTGGCTCGCATCCGCTAAGTCCGAGTTTAGTCTTCTGAGCTAGCTGTGTGCTGGCTTGCATTTTGCTGCAGGCTCGAGCCACTCGTTCGCATACGCTGCTGGCGGCCCGAGATGGTGAGGCACACCTGTAGCATTGCAGCATAATATTAGGCCTTTTGGTCTACTGTTGTGTTGTTGCATCAGGGTTGGCAGTGTGTATGGAGCTTGCATAGATCCGCTGGGCAGCAGCAGGTCTGGGGCAGTCCACAGGCAGGTTTGCTAATCCTGATTTCGCAGTACTTTGTCGTAGGCTTTAGGTTTATTCATTATTGTATGTAGCATAGGGGTGGGGGTTTTGGCTAAAGCTCCAGGTGGTCGCTTGTCATCTCATCAGGTGCGCTGACTCAGTTGCAGTATGGGTCACGCAGGCGCTACGCAGTTGGTGACCCATGTCAGTTGTTGTTGCTCGGTAGCCATGCGAGCTGCGCGATCGCATACGCAGTTGGCAGCTCGTGGCAGATAGGGCTGAGTGGGGATTGGTCTGCGTATCACATGGTGCAAGGCGGCTGCTTTACATGTCTCTGCCGTTTTAGGTATGCAGCCATCAGCGTACGTCCTTGTATCTGCATGTAAAAGATGCCTATCCCAGTCCAGTGGAGCAGTTGGAATGCACGGCAGCGTCCAGTAGGTAGGTAAGGAGCCTTTCAGAGCAGGTTGGCATAGGTAGCAATCCAGTGGAGGCTTGTAGATTAACTGGTCGTATTTGCAGTGGTGATGGTTGATCTGTTGAGTTAAGGAATGTATAAGTGCTTTGCAAGTTATATGGGGGAGGGACTGGGTGAGTATGGGATAGGTGTGGGGGTCTGATGTTTATTATTTTTAATTTTCAGCATCAGTGTTAGCATCTTGGCTTTGGTTCGGCCATATGGCAGGTATCGCACAGGCATTTGGTGGGAGTTGTTTAACTTGGCAGCTTGGCCCGAGCAGAGTTTTTTTTTCGCATATTGCTTGCGGGGTTATTCCCGATTTGTTTGCATATTGTAACTTAGTAGGTGTGATTTGTGTGCGTAGGGGAGGTCGGTTTGGATCAGTCTGAGGTGTCCGAGGTGAGGTCAATAAAGTTTGGTTTGCTGGGGTTGTTCCTGGCTCTAACTCTCATTAGATCTTCTAGATAGGTTCCAGTGTACCCTCTTTCCTTTTCCTTTTGTTTCCGTTCCTGTTCACTCAGTGTCCATTTGCTGAAAGATGGGAGGTGTTCTGGTTTCCTGCTAGATTCAGGAGATTTGGGTGGATCTTCTTGTTGTATCATCTCCATGAGTCTGCCCTGTGCTGCTATTAGATTTAAGTCCAGGAGTTGGTCTTGGGTGGGTGGTGGGAGTTCGTGCGGTTGTAGAGGCGTCATAACCATTCTCTGAATGTATTCCGGCTGATATTTTAAGAGTTCTGCAGTTTGTACCCTGGTTCTGTGTCCTTTTCTCAGGGCTCTGGCGATGTCGTTAATGTAATCAATGCTAGGTCTTTCAACCTCATAACCACTCCTTTTGGCTCTTTCGTATTCCCTTTTTTTCTTTTTCTCCCATTTATCGTCTTCGTCTTGTTTAGCTTTACGATGAGCTCGGATTTTCTCTCTTTGCTCTAGTAGGACTAATGTTGATGGGTAGGGTTCTAGGTTCTCAGTTTTAGCAGCTCTGGGGTTATCTTTTAGTAGTTTGTCCCGAGTTGGGATTGTGTGTTTGTCTAGCTGTTCCTTAAGCCTAGGTCTTTCCATTCTCTCGGGTACGTAGGGTTTTATTAGGATGCTTCTAGCTTCTGGGTTAGGATGAACAGATAAGGCTTGTGCGAGCCTTTCACTGGCTTTGTTGTAGGTTTCTTTTATGGACTCTATGTTATATTTATCTCTGATGTCTACATTTCTGACATATCTACCGGCTTTAACTATTTTCCTGTGGAGTATGTTTTGAACATGTTCCACTCTTGTGAATTGGGTGTTCGAAGTTAACGCTCCCCATACCGGAAGCGCATATTGCCAGAGTGGCGCAATTAGCTGCTTAGCTACTATGATTTTATTTTCTTTAGTAAGAGTGCTGTTTTTCCCTATGATCCAATCAAGTTTATTTTTTGTGACCCTAACCTTGCCAATAAGCTCTTTGGTATTGGCACAGAGGTTTAGTCCCCTGTCTAAAATGATCCCTAAGTACTTTTGTTGGTGGCTATTTTTAACTCGTGTGTTTCCCAACAATGGTGAGAGGTTGGATATTCCGTTTGCTAGTGTGCGTTTGGTATATAAGACGTGTGTAGTTTTAGAGGGGTTCAGGCTGATGCACCATTTTGTGGCCCAGTCCTTTAGGTATGTTAGGTATCGTTCATTAGTATTAACTGCTTCTCTGGCATTCTTTTTGGCACACAGGACAATGGTATCGTCAGCATAAGTGGATAGGAAAACGTCAGCTAAGTCATTGCAATTGCTTGAGAAGTTCCCTAGGTAGTTTGGGAGGGGGATGTCAGACGTATATATGTTGTACAGGATGGGGCCAAGTACACTACCTTGGGGGACACCTGCCCGGATCTTCCCAAGGGTGGAGTTGACTCCATTTGGCCCGTTGACGCTGAAGGTTCTGTCAGTCAGATAACTTTCTAGTACTCTGTAGATCCTATACGGAAGAAGTTTAATGAGTTTCATAAGTAGCCCTTCATGCCAGACTCGATCGAATGCTTCACTGACATCAATAAATACCGCTGAGCAGTATTTCTTTTCCTCATATGCTTTGAGGATGTGCTGGGTAGACCTGGCTAGTTGTTGTTCTGTGTTGTGGTCCTTTCTAAACCCAAACTGATGTGTGGGGAAGGCTTTGGCAAAGCCTTTGCAGCGGAACATTCGCTTCATCAGCAGGGCCTCAAACATTTTAGAGAAACCAGACAACAGGCTAATGGGTCTGTATGAGGCTGGATCATGGACACATTTTCTAGGTTTTCTAATCATGGTTATAGCGGCATGTTTCCATGCAGTTGGGAAGTGACCAGTTCTTAGGATGGCATTGAAGATGTTTGTAAGTGTAATAATGGCTTTGAAGGGAAGGACCTTTATTATTTTGTTGCTGATCTGGTCTTCTCCAGGGGATTTATTGTTGTGCAGGGATTTGATTTGTGTGAGTACTTCTCCAGGGGTAACTGGGAGGAACGGTATGAAGGAGACATCATTTTCTTTTGGGTTAAGTTGTCTTTGCATCCACATGGGGGTTTCTATGAGTTTTTTGTGCCTAATTAATTGCTCCTTCTCATCTGTGACTGATCTCCTGAAGGCTCCTGTGTTGAGTATTTTGGGGGAGAATCTCTCCTCTAGGTGCTCCGCAAGGGCTTTTACTTTTTCTTCAGTGTTTCTAGTCCAGTAGATTTGGTTGTTTTGGGTGATCTTAAGTGGCCAGTTCGGCTCAGAGTGTCTTTTGTAGTTTTTTGTGATTCGCCATAGCTTCTGCATTCTGTATCTGTCCTGGGGGTCTATTTTTTGGAAGATTTTATTCGTTGTTTTGGTTTTCAATGCTTGTAAGCTTGCTTTGAGCAGTTTAGTTATGGTCTTGACTTTGTCTTTGGTTACTGGGTTTGGGTGTTTGTTTAGTGATCTTTTGAGGAGTTTTTTGTCCCTGAGTAGTTTTTTCGTCTTATCGTCCAAGTATATTTGCGTATTTTTAAGTTTAGTAGCTTTGAATGGGTTTTGTTGTGGCGTTGCTTCCCTAGCTGCCTGATATATCCAATTGTTGAGTTGTTCAACTGCCTTATCGATTTCGGCTGGTGTGTCGAGTTTGATATTAAGTGCTATATTTTGATTTAGGATATCGCAAAAGGTCTTAATGTTGGCTGAACCTGGGAGGAGGCGTTTAGGAGCTCCCACTGTTTCAATGGGGCCGTTGAATGAGAGATCTACTAAGATTGGCAGGTGATCCGAACTCAGCTCAGCTGATGATGTGATATTTATTTTGTTGCAGTGTATGCCAGCATACACAGCAAAGTCTATGGCTGAGGGCTTTTTCCTGTTGTCGAATGGGTAGTGTGTGGCACCCCCAGTAGCCAGAACTTGTAGGCTTTTGTGTTGGTGAATTGCTTCAAGGAGGGGTTTTCCCCTTTTGCAGGCTTTGGGACATCCCCACCAGGAATGTTTTGCATTCCAGTCTCCAATGAGCATATATTTTGTGCCTCGATTTAGACTTTGCATATATTTGAAAAGTTTATCAAAGTGTGCGGTGCTCCAAATATAGCTTGGGGGGCAGTATATTGGTGAGATTACGATGATCTCGTTGCTCATGTGAATAGCGATGGGAGCTATTTGTATACAGTCGATTGAGATTGACCGTAAAGCTATGTGCTTGATAGTGTTTCTGATGTAGGTGGCAACTCCACCTTTCCTATTCCCCGAGGGGTGAGGAGTGCTATAGAGAGTATACCCTGGGATACTAAATTCATTAGTACTGTTATTGGTATCATTAGCTATTAGTCGCGTCTCTATGATTTGCATTATATCTATATTTCTTTGATTAATATAGGCCTCTAATTCTAGTAGCTTGTTACGAATTCCACAGGCGTTCCAGGTAGCAATTTTTAGATTACTAATGGTGCCTGTGTGGTTAGGGGTATTGGGTCTAGGCATTGTTAGTGTCATTGTCGATGTTGCTGGTCTTAACTCCTGGAGTTAGAAGCATTAAAAGACAGGAGATGAGGGCGTCCGTTTTTTTCCCCATTTCCGCCATTGAGTTGGCAGTTACTTGTACTGCCTCAAGTATTATGTCCATTTTAGGGGATTGTTCAGTTTGAGCCTTACTCAGACTGTGATGGTTTGTGTAGGCTTCATTTTGTGTGGGGATGGGGATAGGTGCCTTACTTTGTTGTTCGATTCTGAGTTTTTCCCTAAAGTTGTTTAGGTGGTTTTCAGCCGGGTTGGGACCTAACCTTTTTGGGTACATTTTTTGGTTAAATGGATTCTTGTTCCTAAGTACCTGACTGAATGTTGGTTTATTTGTTTGGTTATGAGGACTATTATGCTTATTATTGTTAGACTTGCCCTGTGTGTTATGCATATCAGTTCGGGATCCGTCTTTGTTTTGTTTGGAGTAGCGTATGTGCCAACTCAAATCTAGCTATGCCTTCAAAAGTGAGAGGGCAGCTTATTTATTCTTTTGTTTGGAGTAGCGTATATGCCAACTCAAATCTAGCTATGCCTTCAAAAGTGAGAGGGCAGCTTATTTATTCTGTTGCGTAAAATAATGGGATTTACATGTACAGCTTTAGGTCGGGTACAAGAGCCTTATACAATAATGGGCCATAGAGTGTGGTAGTCTGGGACGTTAGTATTGGTGAGATTTTGGGAGAGGGGTACAGCGCTGTAAGTTAAGCTTAACATTTGTTAAGCTCAGCTTACAGCGCTGTTCCCTCTGTGTTTACATGTTGGCTTTTTTATGCCGAGTTCACTTAGACTAGAGGGTACATTTAATCATGGAGACATTGCTTTTGCAGCTTACTCTTTAAGATGTATTGTGGGTGTGGGTGGGGGGTGGGGGAGGGGGTGGGTTTATGGAGCCTCAGGGGCAAAGAGGCTCAAGGTTGCCAACGAACAACCTGAGCTCTCCGTGCTTCCCCAAGAGGGAGCTAGTCCGAGATAGTTGTTTATTTTTAGTTATCGTAGCAATATGCAGGGCAAGAGTTACGTTTATGGTTATGAGTTTAGCGATTTAGTTTAAATTTTAACTTTAAGTTTATGTTTTGTTTCTGTTTTGATTGGTTGTTGATTTGAATCTTGTTAACGGTATGGGTGTGTATGTTGAGTAAAATTTAGTACTGTTTTTATAACTTGGTCTTTAAGGAGTGAGTTTGCTACGATGCGAGGGGTGAGTTGCTACAGTGCCTCGGGGGCTGGAGGTTTAAAATTGCCAACGAACAATTTATAACTCTCCAGCTTCCCCAAGGTGGAGCTGGTCCAGTTTAGGTTGAGATTTTGTGGTTATCGCAGCTGTTAGCAAGGCAAGAGTTATTTTTAGGAGTTATGTGCAGAGTCTTAGGTTTTTTTTTTTAAATTATTGATTTAGTTTTTAAGTTGTATGTTTTATGCTTCAGGTTGTTAGTTGACTATTAGTCATTGTTTACTGTTTAGTTGCGTATGTTTAGGTAACTATAGTCTTGACTGTTTTGGTCGTTATCATTTTAGGTATTGTTGTTTAGTTAATTCAAGTATTACTGTTGTTGCAGTCTTAGTCTCTTATTGGTAGGTTGGTTGAGTGTAGCGGTGTAATTTTGTATTCGTTGTAGCATGAACAGTCAGTTGTGGGTTTGTGTATGTGTGTGTGTGTTTGTATCGATTGGTTCTTGGTGGGTATGGGATTTATGAATTTAGTTTACCTTGGAGGGCAGTTTATATGGATTTTAGTGTTGCTTTTTCAGCTGATTCTTTTTAGTCGGACTAGTTGGGGTATGGGGGGGTGGGGAAGGATAGGATACTGATGTTGAGCATGGAGGTTCAAGTTGCCGGTAAGCAAGATGTGGCGCTCCATACTTTGCAATAACATTGCTTGGTGTTTAGGTTTAGTTTGGGGGTAGGCTTAAGGTTTTGCATTTGCAATTAGCTATAATATAGGGTTAGTTATTTATAGCTAGTATCTCAGCGTCTCGTCTTTTGGGCAGATTGCGAAGACTTCTAGGGGAGCATCTCCTTGTTGGTGGGCCAGTTCCTTATTTCAGGAGGCGTTAGTAATGGTAGCCCCAAGTTTGCTACGCAGTTAGGGGCTACAGATGGTTGTGATTTGCATCTCGTCTTCAGCTTGCTGTTGTACTGTTGCAGCAGGGTTTCCAGAGTCCACAGGGCTTGTATAGAACTGTTGATCCAGCATCAGGTCTAGTGCAGTTCCCGGGGCATGTTTGGTAGCCCTGCTTTCCAGTGATCAACCATGTGGCTGAGGCATCGTGGGTACAGACATGCAGGCTCTATGGAGGGCAAGCCACAAGGTCGCTACGCGGTTAGCGGCTCGCATCCTTTAGTCCATATTTATTCTTCTGAATTGGCTATGTGCTGGCTTGCATTTTGCTACAGGCTCGAGCCACTCATTCGCATACGCTGCTGGCGGCCCGAGATGGTGAGGCGCGCCTGTAGCATTGCAGCATAATATTGGACCTTTTGGTCTACTGTTGTGTTGCTGCATCAGGGTTGGCAGTGTGTATGGAGCTTGCATAGATCCGTTGGGGCAGCAGCAGGTCTGGGGCATTCCACAGGCAGGTTTGCTAATCCTGATTTCGCAGTACTTTGTCGTAGGCTTTAGGTTTATTCATTATTGTATGTAGCATAGGGGTGGGGGTTTTGGCTAAAGCTCCAGGTGGTCGCTTGTCATCTCATCAGGTGCGCTGACTCAGTTGCAGTATGGGTCACGCAGGCGCTACGCAGTTGGTGACCCATATCAGTTGTTGTTGCTCGGTAGCCATGCGAGCTGCGCGATCGCCTACGCAGTTGGCAGCTCGTGGCAGCTAGGGCTAGGTGGGGGTTGGTCTGTGTGTCGCATGGTGCAAGGCGGCTGCTTTACATGTCTCTGCCATTTTAAGGTATGCAGCCATCAGCGTACGTCCTTTATCTGCATGTAAAAGATGCCTATCCCAGTCCAGTGGAGCAGTTGGAATGCACGGCAGCGTCCAGTAGGGAGGTAAGGAGCCTTTCAGAGCAGGTTGGCATAGGTAGCAATCCAGTGGAGGCTTGTTGATTAACTGGTCGTATTTGCAGTGGTGATGGTTAATCTGTTGAGTTAAGGAATGTATGAGTACTTTGCAAGTTATATGGGGGAGGGACTGGGTGAGTATGGGATAGGTGTGGGGGTCTGATGTTTGTTATTTTTAATTTTCAGCATCAGTGTTAGCATCTTGGCTTTGGTTCGGCCATATGGCAGGTATCGCACAGGCATGTTCGATGAGTGTTATTTAGCTTAATATTTAGCTATGTTGGCTGTGTTCTGATTGTCTCCAGGTGTACATTTGAGTGATATTTTGGCAGTCATCAAAGGTTGTGGTATTGCAGGGAGCATGTCAGGATGTTTGGCATTTGTTCTGGCCTTAAGGGCAGGTCACGCACAGACTTAACTGCTGAGTTGTGCAATCAATTGTTTTGCAGTATGTGTCTTGTTAATTCGCCCTCTGTTTGGTGTTTCAGGGAGTTCCAGTTGGTACCATTGGACAGCCAAAATATCGCTGCTGCCGCTCATATGGGACTGGATGTTGCGAAGTGCCCGGTAGGATGCAGGTGCAGTGCAACAGGAACTCATATCTTTGCCTTTTCCAGGTTTGTGGTCGTCGCTGGGCATCACACAACCACCACACGGGAGTGGGACGCAAGTCGCTGGGTTGTTTCGTCACATGGTGAGCGTGCCCTAAAAGATGTCAATCCCAGTCCAGTGCAACAGTCGGGATGCGCAGCAGCGTCCAATAAGGAGGTGCAAGGCCTTTAAGGATGGATTGGCGTGAGTTAGCGTTCGGTTCGTCAATCTGGCAGTTAAAGAGGACATATGAGTGTTTGCTTTTTGATTTCAGGTTTTCGTGCAGGTGTATGCAGGTTTGTTTGGGTCGTGCAGTCGTGGCTCGTCTCAAGTTTAGCTTCATATGAGTGCTGGTGTCCTGGCGTATTTTTGTTTGGAGTAGCGTATATGCCAACTCAAATCTAGCTATGCCTTCAAAAGTGAGAGGGCAGCTTATTTATTCTGTTGCGTAAAATAATGGGATTTACATGTACAGCTTTAGGTCGGGTACAAGAGCCTTATACAATAATGGGCCATAGAGTGTGGTAGTCTGGGACGTTAGTATTGGTGAGATTTTGGGAGAGGGGTACAGCGCTGTAAGTTAAGCTTAACATTTGTTAAGCTCAGCTTACAGCGCTGTTCCCTCTGTGTTTACATGTTGGCTTTTTTATGCCGAGTTCACTTAGACTAGAGGGTACATTTAATCATGGAGACATTGCTTTTGCAGCTTACTCTTTAAGATGTATTGTGGGTGTGGGTGGGGGGTGGGGGAGGGGGTGGGTTTATGGAGCCTCAGGGGCAAAGAGGCTCAAGGTTGCCAACGAACAACCTGAGCTCTCCGTGCTTCCCCAAGAGGGAGCTAGTCCGAGATAGTTGTTTATTTTAGTTATCGTAGCAATATGCAGGGCAAGAGTTACGTTTATGGTTATGAGTTTAGCGATTTAGTTTAAATTTTAACTTTAAGTTTATGTTTTGTTTCTGTTTTGATTGGTTGTTGATTTGAATCTTGTTAACGGTATGGGTGTGTATGTTGAGTAAAATTTAGTACTGTTTTTATAACTTGGTCTTTAAGGAGTGAGTTTGCTACGATGCGAGGGGTGAGTTGCTACAGTGCCTCGGGGGCTGGAGGTTTAAAATTGCCAACGAATAATTTATAACTCTCCAGCTTCCCCAAGGTGGAGCTGGTCCAGTTTAGGTTGAGATTTTGTGGTTATCGCAGCTGTTAGCAAGGCAAGAGTTATTTTTAGGAGTTATGTGCAGAGTCTTAGGTTTTTTTTTTTTAAATTATTGATTTAGTTTTTAAGTTGTATGTTTTATGCTTCAGGTTGTTAGTTGACTATTAGTCATTGTTTACTGTTTAGTTGCGTATGTTTAGGTAACTATAGTCTTGACTGTTTTGGTCGTTATCATTTTAGGTATTGTTGTTTAGTTAATTCAAGTATT